>NW_007726722.1:546927-574995 GCF_000696425.1 Galeopterus variegatus
GGCCATTCATAACTGAAGCCAAATCACTTCATTATTTTAGTTATACTAAGTTTCCATTTGTGTTGTCAAGGCTAGGGCTCAGACCCTTCAAGCCCATTGTATAGACTGGGTCACCAGACCCCTCACATGCCAGGTCTGGGTCACCAGATCCTCCACACACAGTCCACAAGCTAGGGAACTGGGAAAGATCCTGAGAGCCATTAGCAGACAACATGAGCTCAGTCCTCAGCAGTAGTAGTAGGAGAAGCAGCAGCAGCAGTGACCTCTTGGGACATCTCAGGGGCCCTGGCAGCAACAGCATCCAACAGCAGTAGCGGCCTCCTCACAATGACCCCGGGGGCATCCTGGTGGTGGGGGGGCCCCATGGATCAGAGCCACTCATCTTTTATACTTAAATCCATAACCCAGGACACCTGGGTGCACATACTCAATTACATTAGACCATAACCAAGGAAAACCTGGGTGCATGTGCACATTTACATCAAATGCTTGGCAAGATTCTGAACATCTGAGGGGCCCTGACCATTTTCCTTCACTTTCCCAGCAGTCGAGAACCACAGGCATATGGTGATGCAGGACAGCTGTATCACTCCTCCACTCCCCTCACCCTACATTTCTTATCTTCCATGCACAGGTCTGGGCCCAGTGTGCAACGGTGCTGTAAGATTCCATTAGCAGGGAGTTGCCCACTGCCTTGGCTTCTCCTTCCTTTCCTAACCTTCCCAAAAGAAGCTGGAGACCTGAATAAACCAAGCATTTCTTCTGCCCCCCACCGAATCCCTTCATTCTCTAATTAATGGTGGTGATGAGTTTGAATAGGAACCACCTGAAATGAAACATTGGCTTCATCTTTCTGCATCTAATATCTGACATAATCGCAATGGAGAGTATAACAGCTAATGAAACACTGAACAAAATTCATTATACTAAAAGATATAAGCATGCATTTAAAATAAGTGCCTGAGACTACTTTTTGCTGCATTCCAATTTTAAACTCAACATTGAATTTGTGTGCGTGTGTGTGTGTGTGCGTTTGTTTCAGGTAATGACTGCATTAGCAAGACATGGATACTTTGATTTGTACTAATCTGTTTCTCTTGGGTGAAAATAGTTTTTTAAACCGTTTCTCTCAAACTCACCCAGTCATTGGCATGCATAATTTTAGCAGAGTTCATTCTGATCAGCTCAATTCTACAGAAAGAGATTGTTAAGGCTTTGTAAACTCTTTCTCCCTGCTCCCAAGGGCTCATTTTAAATTAAACAAATCTTTTTTATACCTTTGCTATTAAAATATTCTCAGGTTGGTACAGAAGAGACCCTCAGAGTGATTGCTGACATCTAGAATGCTGCTGTTCTTTTCATTTCCCCTACGTTTTTCAGCACATTCACACAGTAATATTTCCCAGCTGGTAAGGGACCCAGCTTCTGGAAGAAGAAAAAGCAAGAAACACAGCCTAGCTCCCCAGCTGTATGTTATTACGTTATCCCCAATTCACAGGAAATGAACAATCATTTAGTCTTGACAGGTACATCCAGAAACTCACTGTCTTTCTCTTCAACTAGAAAAAAATCAGACCTGCAGAAGTTAAGCATTAGTCTTCAATATGCTTCATATTTTTTGCCAACGTTATGAGGCTATCTTGTGAAAGCTTTTGAAAACACTCTGGGAAAACGCTGCCAACAGACTTAGAAACCTGGGAGGAAAAAAATAATCATTCAAAATACTTTCTGCTCATGAAGATATGTAACTTTGCGGGCCCTTCTGAACTGGGAAGGTCAGACAGATGTGATTGCAGTTGGGGTGTGACCCAAATGGCCTTTTTAGTACACTATTAGGCTTAACACAAAAGCAAAGTTGTCAGCAGTGAATTCTCCAAATCAGTTTTAAGGTGAACTAAAGGCAATGTCAAATGTGCTAGGGAGTTTTTTTTTATTCCCTTTATCCTGATGGATTTGTCCCTCCACTGAAAACATTACTATATTCCGAACATAGTTTTCCAAAGTAGAAATACAATCACTACAAAAGAATGCTCCCTTGCGTCTCGCAGTTTGTAATTCACAAGGCACTTTTGGGGACATTACTCCCCCCTCACCACCTTCCTGTTGTGGAGGCAGGCCTCCATTTGACAGATGACAACATGGAGGTGACACAGGGAGGCTGTGCAGACTGCTTGGACTCACCTTTCCTAAGTGGGAATGCCTGGCTGGACAGCTGGGGCTCCTGCCTCCCAGGCCAGTGCTCCTTAGTCTATCCAGCTGAGGATGTTAAAACATTTACTTCAGCTTAATTCACTTTGCCCCCTATTATGGCCCATTTGTGTGTGTCAGTTTTTATCTCTGGATCTGAATCAAACTCTACCCCTTCTCCCATCTCCTGTTTCAAAAGAAGAAAAAAAAAGAGAAAAGAAAAGAAAAATCAAAGCCTAAATATGGAACACATGTGCTTCTCATCTGGGCTGTTTAGACGGATTGGGGAAATCAGAATTGTCCTTGGCTCTTTCTCCTGATGTCTGGGCATGCCCTTACACCTGGGTCCCACCGCCACTGCTACTGGCCACAGCCTGAGCCTACCACATTCATGCTGTGCCTCTACTCCAGCCTTCATCTTTTGAGCTTCTCTGTGTCTTAGTAGTTTGCTTTACTGGTTTGTGAAAAATCTACTTTTGTTTCTATTTTGGGTAGATTTGGAGGTGTGCAGCAAGGGGATGGTAGACCCCTTTGCATACAGACGTGAATTCTTCTGCTGTCTCTCCGACCGGGCTGCAGTGGGCAGCTGAGACTCTCGGTGAGGTCATGAATCCCATGCAACATTGACAGGTAGCCAGGGGGCTGAGCTATCTGCAGGTGCCCTATGTACTGAGCATCTAACGCACCTCCACGTGGCACTGGCATCTTTTGAAGTAGAACTTCATGGGGTGAACAGGAAGACTACAACATTTTTATTATAGTTGGCTTCCTTTGCTGAATTAGCGTTTATATTTTCCCAGTAGAAATCCCCAAATTGAAAATATAGAGGTGTCAGCTAGCACCACTTTAGTTAAGGTTGTGTCAACATTTCCTATAAACCTTGTTTTTCTAGGGTTTATAACTAGACCATAAAAATTTGCTCAGCTCTGAAACTTGGCATAGTAAGTAAACCTGGGAGTGAATTTTGCAGAATTTGAAGAGGGAAAAATAAGTTCAGCTGTTTTTAACATGTGCCTGTGCTAAAATGGAAACAATGTTAAGATGCATTTTCTTTGTGTGTGACTCAAATGGAGCTTCAGTTGAAAAAAAACTTGAGATTATTTCACTAATATAGGTTAAGTGCACTTTTTAATTTTTAGAGAAAATGTTAATGATTGAGGCATTTAACTCAATCCCACTGACTGCATTTGCAGGTAACAGTTTTTGCAAAGCTGTTAGCTGTGGCATAATAATGCAACTTGGCAAATCATCTTGCATGCATTTTAGTGCAGTAAACCACCAACACTTTGAAGCAATCTTTCTGATAAAAAGTTAATGGGCCATTGCAAAATACAAACTCACTCAGAATAGCATCCCTCTATTCCTCTTTACTTAACCTGTAGTTCACATTTATCAGACGACCCCTCGATGCAGCTCATGTGACATCTGTATGAGGGCAACATGGAATCCCTCTGGAAGTCTACCTTTTCTGGAGGATGGGGCTAGCACTCTGTATCCCCAGCGGCTCACATATCCCTTTTGCTGTGCTGGCAGGATATTGGTATGTTGGAAGCAATTAGCCCACATGTTGCCATATGCTCGTGATGCCCTGGCCTGCACGTATTGGTCTTGGGCCATGAACTCTGGGATGATGGTAGCCACCGGTGACAGGAGCATTGTGGAGGAAAAGTGCTGGACTCAAAGCTAGAAGAACTGAGTTCCAGCACCCTCTCTGGCCCTTACTAACTCCGTCAACCTTGGGCAAGCCAGTCCACCTGTCTGGGGACAACGATACTCTGCTGACCTAATTATTGAGAGGATCAACTGAAATCACCATGTATATCAAAGCACTTTTTATACCATAAAGCATCATCCAAATGAAAGGTGGCAGTCCCTACCTCAGCATCTGGTATCCATGGATACCTGCTAAGTGTTGTTAGCAATGGAACTCTGTGCCCTCCTTCAGCTGACTCATGGGGAAAGGCCCCAGGCTTCCGGCCATAACAGCCACAACCACATGACTCAACCCTCAGCTCTTTTCTTCTAACTGCAGTTTCCTGCTTCTACTTCTCTCCTTACCTGTTGCTGATCATTGACCACCTTTCTGAATGGGGAACATGCCAGAGTATTGGCTGCTCATTTGCCATGGACACCAACCCAGGCTGGCCCCAAACGCTACCTTTGATGTCATCTGTTCTGCCACCTGTCCTCTCTATTCTGCAACATGATAAAGTCCTTTTGCTAGTGCAGGATACAGTTTTTGGTGCCTTTGGGTTTTCTCAGATTGTTTCCCACTGCACCCTAGGGCTTCTTTTCTTGTGTCCTTAGGCTACACATCTTGGGCATAAGTGATCCATAATTGTTATGGGGAATTTTCCAGTAGGAATATCTGTGAAATGCCATTAGCATAGTCTTCCCGACCAGTGCCAGCTTCATGGGATTATGACCTGTGTAGCTACACAGGAACCCAGGCTCAGAAGGGCCCTGCATTTGGTTTAATGCTCTGCTCTTATCATCTTGAAACTCTTAATTTTAAAACAAGTGCCCCCATATTTTCATTTGGCACTGGGTCCCACAGATTATGGAGGCAGTTCCAGCCCTGACCTTTTCCTAGTTAGCCCTGAAGACCTTAATCTGGAACAATCCTGCTGAATGCTAGAGCCAATCCTGACTAGGGCAGGCAAAATTTGAGGCCACCTACCCCGGACAGCAGAGGGATTTAGAGTGAGCCTTGCTGCCCCATCCCAGCCTCCTGTTAGCTGCCTGTCCTGGAGCCCTGGCTGCCATCCCATGATTGCAGCCTGTAGCAGTGGGTTTCTGCCTCACATTTGCTGAAACAAGAACTCTCTTAGTTGGCTTGGCTGGAGCCAGACTTCAGTCCCTCTTTCAGAAGCCTGGACATGGATGTGGTCATTTGCAGTTTTCCAGTGGAGTCTTGTTCCAGCATGAGGCGACACTGGGCACCTTGGAGCAGCCTCAGTGTGGAACTGAGGACCATCACTTCTGCATCCAGCTTACAGGTGCAAATACCCTCTGAGTCTTCTGTTCACTAAACCAGTGCTAACTGAACACTAGCCATGTGCCAGGCACTATGTGGGCACTGGGGACACATTGGTGAGCAAGATGAAGATGTCCCCACCCCTGGGGAGTTCACATTCTAGTCGGAGAAGACAGATAATGAACATAATAAACAAATAAATTTGTGGGTTGGAAAATGAACAGTGCTGTGAAAAATACAGGCAGCAGGGAAGGGAGACCAAGAAGGCTGGGGGTGGTTTGCAAATCTGACCCAAAGCTTGAAGGAGTTGAGGACATGAGACCTGTGCATTTCTGGGGAAGGAGTGTTCTCAGCAGAGGGTGCAGCTCATGCAAAATCCCTAAGTGGGGAGAGGCTGGCTTGAGGGGGAGCAGGAGTAGACTGTGGCTGGAGCTGATGGGAGGAGAGGGCAGTAGATGAGGTGAGGGCCTCGGAGGGACTTGGGTTTCACTGAGAGAGGGGCCATCGAATCACTTTGGAGCAGAGGAGTGACAGATCTTTTTCGAAAGGATCATGATGGCTGCCACGTGGGGATGGACTGCTAAAGGAAGGAAGCAGAGAGACCAGTCAGAGAGCTGCTCAGTAACCCAGAGGAAAAGTGTGAATTCCCGTGGAGGCCACACCTGACTCCTTCGACTGCTGTGATGGGGGCTGTTGACTCCCTCTCCTCCCACTCAGGTGGCCTCAGAGCTGGGGCTGCTGTGGCTTGTGGCTTCGTGGTGTGGAAGTCTCAGCAGCATTTGCAGCCACATTCACCTGAGCAAGCACACACTACCAAGGCCTAGCAGGGCCTCCCCAGGGCTGCAGACATTTCTTCTAAAAAAAAAAAAAGGCTAGATTTCCACCTGTGGATTGTTTAATTCCATGGTTGGGGGAAGGGCCGTGCTTGATGTCTCCTTAAGCCCCCTCTGGGCCTTTGATGCTTTCTGCAGCCCTTTGCTTTCAGCAGCTGTGTTCCTAGTGTTTGGCTCACCCAGGAGCTTGCATTCAAATGAGCCCCTGTGGACATTAACTCAAGTCAGTAAAACACCTTTGCAGGCAGTAAAAGATGTCTCCCTCTGAGGTCAGAAAGCTCGCTTGGCAAGAAAGTCAACTGGATGGTGGCTGAGGGGCAGGAGGAGCTCAGCTCATGGTGCAATGTCCTCACAGGTAAGCAGAGAGGAAGGGTTGTGAGAAGGTCTGCTGTCTCCCTTTCGTTCATCTCTAACACTTTTTTCTTCTTACTAATACGTTACTGCACTTGTTAATAAAAATGAAACCTTTTCCACCAGTCCCAGATTGGGTCCAGGATCAAATAAGTAAATTGTGAAAGTGCTTTGTAAACATGAAAGTACTCTCCAAAATTAAGGTAGCGTCATTAGCCAGGAAAACAGTCCCCAGCATTCTCCTTTACTGTTTAAAGATACTGTGTTGAATACCTTCCAGACAATTAAATACCATCAAGCTGTTCAAATTGGTGTGTTCTAATAATCTGCCTGGACTCTCACAGCCACTCTCCCGGGGGCTGCTTGGCCCAGTGTTGGCTGCATTTCCCACTATCTGCAGGGAGACTGGGTGGCATAGCAGGCTGGGCGCTGGACCAAAAGTCAGAAAACCCGCTGAGCTCTGTGATCTTGGGCAAGACACTTAACCTCTCAGGGACTTGGTTGCCTTATCTGGGAAATGTACTACCTACTTCATGGGGTTTTGGTAGAATCATATGCATAAGAAAAGCCTCTATAAATTGGACAATGCACTGTAATGTCCATCAGCTGCTTTGCAGGGTGACCCACCTGCAGAGGGAACTACAGCCGTAAGCTCACCAGCATTTTTTCACTAGAAATTACCAGATCTAAGTGTAAATTACGTATAGATGTTTTAAGCACCTCCCTACATTCTCCTCATGGTTTTGTTCGTTTAGAAAAATGAGAGCTAGGTTGCTGGATCATATTGCCCATGGAGGTCTTTTAGTAATCTTAAATGAGAAGTACTGTGTCGCAGGCAGGTCGTGGCAGTCTTTGCAATCATGAATAGGAGCTAATGAATTCCATAGATTAGAAGCAAGTGAGAGAAAGGAGCAAAAGCTCTAGTTAAAACCTGAATAAACAGTGTTACAAAATGACTGCTGTGTGAGCTTTTATGGGGTTCTGTTGTATAATAATAGCTGGCCCACTGATTAGTGTGTTTAGAAACATTTTATAGAAGTAGTCGATTTTTTCCCTCCCTGATCATGCGGTGCTTTGGGGGTGGGGCTTTGGAGAACTGACACACTGTGGGATCTTGAAACAGCTCCTCCTCATCAGTGTCTTACTAAAGGGCACCCAGCATGGCATTGATTCAGGAATTCTTTGGTGCATTGTTCTGTCAATGGAAGCTGCTGGCATTTGCCCGCCATATACAGTAAATCCATATATTCTTGCACCTTCATAGCTTTAGTTTAACAAACTATTTCTTCAACCTACTAGAGCTGAGGTTTGCCAGAATCGTATAGTCCACTAGACTGAAGTTATTTAAGGTTTGCTGGAGAGTCATGTACTACATTTGTTCTTCTTTGTGTTGGAACATTTGACTTCCTTTTTCTAGCATTTTCATAACAATGATGACTTTTCAGGAACTTTAATATCTTAGGCGTGAGGAGATAAGGGAGACAGAAATAGAAGATTAGTGTGTTTGTGTGTGTGGGGGGGGGGGACAACAACCCAAGCTACTGGGTCCTCACACTAATATACCCTAATAACATCCATCTTATAAACAAAACTGTCCCTGTCACCACTTCTAGCTTGCCCCTCGCTGCCATTCACAGCAACTGTCCACTGCTGAGCTGTCTAGACTCGCTGCCTCTACTTACCTTTCATTCTCTCCTCACCCTGCAGTGGGACTCCTGTCCCTACTGGCAGGGCTCTTACCAATTACTGCCAATTTCCCTGCTCTCGTCAAACTGAATGTTCCACACTCCTTGGTTGGCGCTTCCCAACCTCAATACATTGGAGATGCAGAGGAGATACAGAAAGATATAAGGGACGGGCCCTTGACCCAGTTTTCCCTCATTTCTTCTCTAGTCAGGTGACTCAGTCTAGCCTCAGTTTATATTCTGTTCATTCACAAGTTTTCTTGTTCAGCCCTGAATTCCAGACTTGTATGCAATTGCCATTTGGATGTTTCCATGTGAATGTCTAGCAAACATTGCAACTTCATATGAATTAAAAGGGCTCTTGACATTAGAGTTCCCTTGTCCCATGATCCCTGTAACAGGCTGAATAACGGCCTCTTGCAGATGTCCGCGTCCTAATTCTGGAACCCGTGAATATTACTTTACTAGCAAAGGGACTTTGTTGATATGATTAAATGAAGGATGTTGAGATGAGAAAGATTATCCTGGATTATCTGGGTGGGCCCAGTGTAATGTAAATGTCTTCATAAGAGACAGGCAAGAGGGTCAGAGTCAGAGGCAGAAATTAGAAGCCGCTACATGTTGGGGCGTTGAGGCCACACACCTCCTCCCGGGGCAGAGAACTAGCCATGACCCACCCACATACGCGTATGTAATCTGTTGAAAACATTCGCCTGGACAGGAGAGATAAAGATGGTGCCTGATGGAAGCCGCCGGGGAGTGGCCAAGGAAAGACATAGTTTAAAATTATTGTATAAAAGATGTTTCCGTGCTCGTGCTCACCACGTGATTGCAATAGCAAAGCATTAGAGCAAGATGCAAGCTCACATGACCTTTAAGATAATAGGTTGAAGCTAGGAAATCCCCTTGCCATATGCTTATAAAAGCAGGTGCTTGTGTGAAAATAAACGGAACTGCTTAACGGGACCCCTGCCGCATCTGAGTGTCTCTCTGTGGGCTGAATAGGCGGGTGGCAGATTCACCTTCCTCCCGGGCTCTCCTGGCCACTAGGGTGGCAGGAGTAATCCTACCGGTTCTCTCTCTTCCTCATCCCGTGGCGTGGGGGATAAAAGGGGCTACTGGGAGGTTCAGGACCCGCCACCCCAGAGCCCCTGCAGCTACACTGCTGGCTTTGAGTGTGGAGGATGAGGTCAGTAACCAAGGAATGCAGGTGCCTCCAGAAGCTAGAAAAGGTGAGGACACGGACCCTCCCCTGGAACCTCGAGAAGAAAACAGCCCTGTGGACACTGATTTTAGCCCAGTGAGACTGATTTGGGACTTTGGACCTCCAGAACTGCAAGATAATAAATTCGTGATTTTTTTTTTTTTTTTCCTTTTTGTCTTTTTACATGTCCGGCAACGGATCGCAACCCTCAGTGTCGTGCCTGTACCCGACCGGGACTGGCAACGGGATCGCAAACCTCGGTGCTGCGCCCGCACCTCACTCAGCCAGTGAGCGGGAACTGGTCTGTATGTGGGATCCGAACCCTCGTCAAGAGCGCCGCCGCGCTCCCAAGCGGCGCACTGTAGCAGTGCGCCACCAGGCCGGCCCTAAATTCGTGATGTTTTAAGCCCCTCAGTTTGAGTTTGTGGCAATTTGCAAGAGTGGCTGCAGGAAACTAACACTTCCACCAGCACCACCAAACAAACTGAGCAACACAGAAACCTGCCCACTCTTTGCCTTCCTCCTCCTCAACTAACACCTCCACCACCCTCTCTGTTGCTCAGGCCAACACGTCAGGTGTCACCCTTCCATTACCGTCTTCCCTTCCATCATGTGTCCCATCCATCACCAGCTGACACACGTAAGTGATGGTGTGAAGACTGCCTGCTGTACAGTTGGGCCGCTGTCACCGTAGCCCAGACGAAAAATGAAGAGGGTCAGAACTGAAAACATAGTGCTGGGACTGAGGAAGGAGGGAAAGGACTTTAAGCATTTTAGGATGTGAATTCCACAGGACAGGGACAAAGAGGTGTGAATGGGTGGGGTCACTGGTAGAGACAGACACAGGGGAGGAAGCCTGTGGGGAAAGACGTATCTTCGTGTTGCATTTGAGGTGCCTGTGGACAGATGTCCAGGCGGAGGTCTCCAGTGTTCTCTTCAGGGGGCCTGGGTCTGAGCTTTCAGGACAGATGAAGGCAGGAGACGTGGAGGTGGGCTTCACTGCAAAGAGGTGGGAGTTCAAGGCTGGGTCCCCAGGGGCAGAGTGCGGGGGTGGGCAGGACAGCAGCCAAGGCGGAGCACAGGTGCACCACCAGCTCTGCAGGCCTGAGATGAGGAGGAGCTGCCCGGGAAGAGGCAGGACAGGACCCCTGAGGGGTGACCAAGAAGCTCTGGAAGAGCCTGTCATGGGATCAGGTAAGAAGAGGTGTTATAGGAGGAGAAGCTGAGGGACAATGTCAAGTACCACAGAGGACCAGGACCTGGTGAGATTGGAGGGGACACAGTAGCATGACTGGGGAGAAGGCCAGCATGGAGGAGAAGGGGCAGGAGGAGAGGGAACAGGTGAAGAGGACCTGGAGGGCCCACATGGTTTGGGCAGCTGCGTGGGGAAGCAGGCATATTTTAAGGCTGGCATATGTTCTAGGCTGGAGCGAGCTGGGAAGCAGGGAGAGGTCAGAGACGCAGGAGACGGCACATTATGCCAGAGGTATCGGGACAATGATGCCTGGCCCTCCAAGAGCTTCTGCAATCCTGAACACTGCAGTTGCTGCACACTGGTGAATGACACACTCCTAGCGAGGGGACCCCCTCAGCTGCGTGCCTCACCTGCGCTGGAACCGCACCTCTCTCTCTGATTTACAACCACAGATAAAGAGGGAAGTGATAACTGTATTTACACGTTGCACTTGGTATTTTGTGATCTTTCGTATACGTAATGTGTTATCCCCAAATGTTCTATAAAGGAAACGAGAAGAGATTAAGGAAGGGGCGATATATCATTGTTATCTGTGTGTATATGATGGGAAAATAAACACACACCTATTTTACTGTAAAATATGTCTAAGCTGGCTGTAGCTACCCCTCCCGAGGAAAGTGATGAAGACGCTGACAACACACAGTAGGCTGCATGCAGAAAGTCCCAAGCTGATCGGCATGCACGCCACTCCTACACAAGGAAATCCCTAGCCAGGAGTTCAAGCATGAAAATCGACAGGAAGGAAAAATGCTGAAACGTGAGTTAGATTGCTGTTGCCAATTCTCAGATACACAGATGCAGATGACACTTTGCAATGGCTACAATCTTTACAGATATTCACATGAAAGCCACGTGATCTAACATCCAAGTACAGGCTTAGAAAACAGACCCAACATGCCATTGATAGTGTCCCACGTGATTCCTACATTATTTATCCAGCACCTACTCTGTGCCACATAACGAGCTGGGCATGCTGGAGAATATAAAGATAAACATGGTATAAAGCCTGCCTAGCCTGGGGGGAACAGGGCACGCTGAAGTCCCCCTGGTCCTGTTGGTCTATCTGGTCGCTCAGCCTTTAGAGTACACGTTTGCATTTCCTCCACCTGCACAAGCAAAGAGGAGGGAGATGCAGGAACAGTGGCTGGTCCGTTAGTCTGCAAAGCAGGAATAACTCCAAGAGGAGGAAGGTGGATGACGCCAATGGTCACACCAGCAAATAACCGAGGAAAGTCCAAGTGTAGGATGCCAGCTGATGGCTTAGGTGCCCGAAGAAGTCCCCCAACTCAGGGCTGAGCAAGCACGTGGAGCAGTCCACTAATGATAATGAGACACCCACGAGGCATCGAGCTGGGGGAGGAACTGAGGCGGGGCGCCTGTGACTAGGACTGCAGGACCGGACTGGGAGGACAGAGCAAGGGTCAGGAAGGGCTGGAGGAGGGGATGGAAAGGGCTGGGGAGAAGGGGGATGGTGCCTCCTGTTGTACACAAACCAGACTCCCCACAGGGTCACTGACTCCGGGCTACAGCTGGCCAGGGGCCACCCTGAGAGCTGGGACACCTCCAGCTGTGTGTCCTCTGCCTCAGATGACCACCAGGAAACCACTCCAGAGAAGGACCTGGCCTGAGGGTGATTGAGGTCCTGAGGGACAGGGCACAGGCCTGGGTGAGTCTGGGGAGGTCCTGTTACCTCAAGGAGCAGCTCCACAAAAGCATGAACATGGTCATTCAGAGGCAAGGAGAGCATCTGGAGGGTGACAGGAGCAGCTGGAGAGGAAAGTAAGCACCTGAGGGGGGTGGCCGTGATGGCGGGTGTGTGAACATGGGCTGGGGGGCGCCGAGGTGGTTGTGAGTCCCAGCTCTGCCGTCCCAGCCTCACGACCTTCCTTCCCACGTGAGCGTGTCCTCATCTGCAAGCTGGGGGTTCAGCTACCTCATGGGGCTGCTGGAAGCAGAAGAGACCAGGCCCGTGGCTGCTGGGCACTGGCCAGCTCTGTCGGTGCTGGGTAAATGCCCTGATAGTTTACTTGTCTCCTTCCCAGGCCATCCTCTGTCACTGCTCTGTTCCTGCTCTGTGCTCCCAGTTTCATTGGAAGAAAGAGTTCTATGGTCAAAAATGTATAGAAACCATTGATTTACATCGGGGGAGGAGGGGGCATATTTAACTAGGGCACAAGAGGGACAAATCACAGGACTCGGTGACCTGTAGGGGAAGGAAAGGGCTGGAGGGGAGACGTGGAGTGAGAGGCACAGATGGGGGGGGGGTGCTGCCGAGCTGCGAGCTGCATGCAGAGCCAGACCTGGCTGCGCTGGGGGCCGTCATCGAGGCAGGAGGAGGGACACCTTAGATTTTGAAGGGAGCTCCCTTCTTCCAGTGTGCGGAATGCCGTGAGATCCCAGCAAGTGACAGTAGAAACAAGAAAAGAAAGGGAATCGAGAGCTGTGCAAAAGCTGGCAGCCACAGGCCCAAGTGCCCAGAGGCAAGGCAGACCCGCAGCCCTTGAATGTCCAGCGTGGGCCACCAGGTAGATGGAGACACCAGGGCCTGTGGCGGGGACACCCCCGGGAGACATGGTGGGCCGGAGAGCAAACCCCAGGAGACCAGGTTTGCGTTTGCTGAGTTTGAGATGCCTGTGGGGCAGCAGAGTGGGGACCGTCTGGATTCTGGAAATTACCAGACTGATCTGGAACTCCAAAGAAATCAGAGCTGGAGACGCAAATCTGTATGTGGACAGGGAAGAGAGGGAGGCTTCCAGGAGAGGAACTGAAGGAACAGTAACAGGAAGCAGCCCCTGAAGGAGCCAAGGAGAGATCAGATCCCCAGGATGGGAGAAAACCCTGGGACGGCACCGCTGACGCCCAGGGAAAGCGCCCCTTCAAGGGGGGTGGTGGGAAGGGTCTTCCCTGCGTGTGGGCAGCGGGCTGTTGTCTATAGAGAATATCAAACAATATAAAACTGACCAGAGCCAGCCTGCTTTCCGTTTTCGCCCTCCTCGGCAATCCCAAACAATGTCAGGGATAAAACTTTCCTCCTCGCCTGGGCCAACCTCTCCCACGACCCCTCACCCGCTTCCCCACACGCCTCTGCGCTTATTAACATGTTTTCCAGCCCCCATGAAACAAATACCCTCAAGACATCTTTAACTGGAAGATTCCTTTCAAACTGCTATGCTTTCTTTTCTGGACTGGAAGAGACGCATAAACCATTATTTTATTCTTTGCCTTACCTATTAGAACTCTACAGAAAATTTTTGTTTGCTGGCCTAGCAATGTAAAATTTCAGATTCTGGCATATGCACACATGAAAACAGAGAGAGCCTGATACACTCATCACCCCCAGACACCCAAAATGAACCACCGTACAACCCATCACCCAAATCCAGCTAGTATCAACTCGTGGCCAAACTCATTTCATCTACACCCGTCGCCCTCTCCCCCTTCTGCTCACTGGTTATTTTGAAGCAAATCCCACATGTCTTTGCTGGAAACATTTCAGCTAAGTTTTGCTTTCAAAATATTCCTTATCTGCAATTTCTTAATGTATTTTTGTCCTCCTCCTTTCTTTTCCCATCTACTTGGTTTTCATCTATGTGCCAGGCGGCAATCCTTGTTATTTCGGCTGTATGTCCTCAAATAATGTTTGTTTATAGGTAGGGGCTAAATATAAAAAATACTCATGCACCAAAACATTCCTAATAATATGATGACAATCAGCCCACTGCATATGGTGGCCCAGGTTATGTTCCGAACAACTTCAGGGGTCACTGTTGGAAAGAACTGGAATGTCAATCTCCCTGCCCTAGTGTGACAAAATGCAGTAACCTTGGGACAATCTAGGAAGTCATAAAGATCGAAGTGTGCCGTGCTGTGCTCTGACAGTGCACTGAACTCAGGGGTGACTCAGCAATTACTGAATTTAGGGAAGATTGATAAAAGAAAGGGTGAAGGTGATGGGCGTGCAATAGCACAGAGAAAAGAAAGCAAGGACAGCTGTCAGCCACACACAAGAATCATCCAAAGCACTCCTTTTAAAAAGTCATTTTTGCAAAAATTCAACTTTCGTTCCTTTTTAGGAACATATACACTGTGTAAAATGAGATCCCTCAAAATTCTTGCTACCATGGTATTTTAAATTAAATCTGAGAGCTTAAGTTATGTCTCTATAGTAACCATTCTACTATCTATATGTATCCCATAATAGTATGCTGTATACCTTAAATATATACAAGAACATATATTTAAAAAGTTAAAAGTCCAAAAACATGTTAGAATATTATAGAAATTAACACAAGAAAATGGAATTTAATAACCAGAAAAGGAATTTATATGGTATTATGCTTAAATACCTGTCATTATTTCTTTCAGGCAATGGCTCAGAAGATAAATCCTTAGTTATCTGCCTGCGAAACAGTCACAAGAAACAGACACTCTTTTTGTCCCTCAAAATCTTAGCTTATTTTCTGAGGTCAAACCTGAGATTTCACTGGCACTTATTCTGTTCAGTACATTTTTCTTTTTCTTTTTTATAAAGAAGATTTGCTTCAGAGGTTGTGCAGACAAATGAATTATTCATAGACAAAGAGATAAAAAAGAAAAGGTTTCAGGGACTAAATTAGTGAGGCCTCAGGTTCTATGAATTTGATCACACTGACTAAATGGGCAGTTTGGGAGCTAAAATAAACCCAAATTAAGTAAAAACTGTGTCAACAATTTTTTTTTTAGCAGGGGGTAGGGGAGAACCACTTCTAGAAATAATATCAGTGTTAAAAATTACCTTTCGATGCTGAACTAATTCAAATAACCTCACATGCACATATAATTTAACAATGTTTTCTAGCGACAGGTAGAATATGAAAATACAGAAATAAAAACTATATAGAAAAAACTCTGATCATTTTTATGAATCTGTGATACAATAACCAATGTACTTCTGGATGAAACCATAGCGTAGAATACTAAGAAAGTATGTACAGATGATACAGTCGTTCCTATAAGACGTGACATGACAGTGAATCTCTGTTAAAAACTTAATCAGTGTGGTCAGCTGAAGTGTGTGAATCTGTTCTCAGAATTCTAACCATCAACTTTTTGGAGCATTTGGGGATATCTAGACAATGGGTAGCTCAAAGCTTTTGCTCCCAGAGAACAAATCCTATCTTTCTAAAATAAATGGCTGTGGGGGTGACATGTTCCTTTCAGAAATTAAGGCACACGATATTTATTTAGCTCCTTATTTCCTCTCAGAGAAAAAAAAGTCATCTTAAAGGAAGTATCACAACAGAATGAATGCTTCGCTGTTGGATCTGAGGGATGGTGCAGTACATGTTTACAACTCTTTGATTTCAGACTCCAGTAGCAGAACCCTGAAGCCCTGGGAGGTTGAGAGAACCGTTCACCTTGTTCGTTCATTTGCAACTATCTGATTATGTATCAAAGATTTTCTGATTGGAATCAAAATTTGGTTCCTTTCTAGAGAATGGCCAGCATCTCTCCCCATCCTGGGCAGGAGGCAGCTGCACAGTAGGAGTCCTAGGTAGGCTCTGGTCGGTGTGGCTCCCAGGATCTTACACTCAACTGTTGGGTGTCCACTGCCGTGCCTGGTGCCCCCCACCGCTGCCCCCCTTCTCCAGCCTTCTGTGCCCCGCTCAGGTGGCACGTCCTCCAGAACACCTGCCCAGGCTCTGCCCTGACCCCCCTGTGCAGGCTTGCTCTAGAAGGATCCACACTGCCCATTGGTGCACGTGGTGCTCAGGAATAAAGTGCTCCACGTGCTGTGCCATGGCCAGTCTGAGGGCAGAGACCCAGCTGAGCACTGTCTTTGCCTCTCACTCGGGCTAAAGCTTGGAGCATGCGTGGCTGAGGACTCTTCACCAGCTGAAGAAAAGGTGCACAGCCCAGCCACACACACCCTTTCTGAAACTTCATTCAACTCCATATATGCATTAGTCCATTTCTGCTTATAACAGAATACCAGAAACTGGGCAATTTATAAAGGAATGAAATTTATTTCTTAATGTTTTGTAGGCTGTGAAGTCCACGGTTCAGGGGGGTGCATCTGGAGAAGGTGCATCTGCTTTTTCTTGGTGGTGACTCTGTCCAGCAGTGCAGGGTTCCACATGGTAAGAATGGGCTACGCAAGAGTGAGTTAATGTTCTCACTCACTCTCCTTATAAAGCCGTGATAACCACGTCCATGACTCCATGCATGGATCAATCCAGTCACTAAGGCACAGTCCTCACAATCTAATCACCTCTTAAGGCCCCACCTTTCCAATGCCATAATTGGATTTCCCACCCTCTTAACACTCTTACAATGGGGGTCAAGTTTCACACACACAAACTTTTGGGGATGCATGTGACCCATAGCAATGGATTAAGCTCTGGGTACCATGGGTAGAGGTGATGCTCAGCAGGAACATCAGCACCTAAGAGAATGACAGAGATGACACCTGATGACAAGGGCTATCATGGGCACATTAGGATTTTTGTGATTTCAGGAGAGTTACTGACATCAGAAAATCTCTGGGGTGAGTGTCAGTGTCCCCGAGAGTTTTATCTCAAAGTGTGGCATGGAGACAACCCACGCCCCATGGCTGGCTAGAGGGGCCCATGCCCTCCTTTCTTTCTTTATTTCCCCCAGATTTATTAAGGTATAATTGACAACAATAATATATATTTATGGTATGTAATATAATGTTTTGGCATATGTACAAATGTGAAATGATTACGACAGGCAAGCATGTGTATCACCTCACATAGTTACCTTCTGGGGGGCATAGTTACCCTTTGGGGGGGCTATTTCCTATACCAGTGCTTTTCAAATTATAGCAAGCATCAGAATCCCCTGGAGTGCTTGTTAAAACGTTGCTGACTTCCACTGCAAGAGCTCCTGGGTGGGGCCTGAGAACTGGCATGAATGAGAAGTTCCTGGGTGATGCTGATGCTGCTGACTGGGAACCACCCTTTGTGGACCACCGCCCTAGATGCAGGATGATCCAGCTGGGTCAGGCACAGCAAGGTAACCGTCTGGATGTGGACTGACTGCATGCACATTGATTCAGCTAGGTCTTGAAAACAGAGTCACAAAAACAGAAATGGGCCCTGTCAGTGACGATTATGGGAAGTGGAGGAGACCATCGTAAATTGAGTAAACACCCAATAAGCACACAATCATAAATTATGAAATGTGCTTTAAAGGGAAGGAAAGGGGAGTGCTAGGAAGAAAAAGGGGGATGGGCAGGTCTGTTTCGGATGGGTGGTCAGTGTGCTCTCTCAGCACTTAGGCTGAGACCTGAGGGCTGAGAAGGAGCAGCCAGGCAGGCGGTAGCTGGAGGCAGAGATTTCCAGGCAAAGAACAGAACATGTAAGACCCCGAGGGTGAGGAGATGACATGTGAGAACTGGAAGAAGAGCAGCTGGAACTCAGTGAGCTAGCAGCCTGATTGGGGGCGGACTGCCAGGAAGGTCATGGTCAGCAGTTTCCATGTTATCTGAGGCAACACAGAGCCTCTGGAGAGCTTTATTTACCTGCTGCTAGTTTACCATCAGGTATCTATTTTGTAGTAACAGACCTTAGGTTTTTGGTTTGCTAGGGCTCATGCCAAACTCCTTGAAACAAAATTTAGTGTAACATCAAAATGGTACCTGGTAACTGATGAATAGATAAACAAAATGTGGCATATCCACACAATGGGAATATTACTGAGCCATAAAAAGGAATAAAATTCTGGGACATGCTACACCATCATGACCTGGAAAACTTTATGCTAAGTGGAAGAAGCCAGTCCCCAAAGGACAAATATTGTATAATTCCATACAATATTTCCTACCTATTGTCTAAAATAGTCAAATCCATAGAGACAGAAAGATTAATACTTGCCAGGGGCTCAGAGAGATGGGAAAATGGGGACCAGGAGGTGACTTTAACAGGCATGGGGTTTCTTTTGGGGGATGATGGAAATGTTCTGGAATTAGACAGTGGTGAGTTGCACAACACTGTAACTATACTAACACCCACTGAAATTGTACACTTTAAAATGGTGACTTATGTTATATGATGCACACCTTAATTAGAAACATCATTGGGCCGGCCCGGTGGCGCACTCGGTAGAGTGCGGCACTTGGGAGCATGGCGGCGCTCCCGCTGAGGGTTCGGATCCCATATGGAGACCGGTCTGCTCACTGGTTGAGCGCGGTGCGGGCGCGACACCGAGGGTTGCGATCCCGTTACCGGTCATGAAAAAAGACAAAAAGGAAAAAAAAAAAGAAACATCATAACCAGGAATTAAAACTGACTTCCAAAAAATTGTCATTCAGTAAATTTCTTCCTCTAGTCTCTAAGAAATCACGACTTGTGCACAAACAGGCAGAATCTCTATCTTGGGCTGAGTTTCTTCTCCCAATAAGCATAATGCATATATGGACCAACATTCAGTGTACTGTTTATTAGACATGTTGAGGTCATGGAAAAGCAGGTGCGTAAACACCAGGGTGAACTGAGCCTGAACCCTGACTTTGTCACTCAATAGCTGTGTGACCTGGGGCAAGCTGTGTGGATGTTTTGCACAGTGTCCTTGTCCATGAAGTGGGGTCAAGAATGCTTGCAGGAACATTAAGATAAGTATTAGAGATATGTGCACAGAATAAATACAAGCAACAGATACTTAATAAGTGGTGTTATTGACGCGCTCTACAGTCTTGGCAGTTAGTGCATTTTATAAATACCCTTTGGAATCTTCCATGGCAAGGAAAGAGTTAGTGAGGTCTACTTTGTAAAACAGAGGGTTTTTTTTTTTTTAAGCAAATCCAATAATTATCTCCCGACATACATGTTTGGAATCTTAGACTGATGTTCCCGCATTACGTGAGTCAGTCTGCTTGTTTCAATTTAGGCTTTCAAGGCTATGTTTCTGAAAAGTTGCAGGCAAATCAAATTTTTACAGTTCTGATAATATTTTCCCATTGTTCCACATCATATGCTCAGGGGTGATTTATCTTAATTTGTGATTCATTTTCAATTGGCAACAGCCTCTAACTCTTTAGTTTTAAGCCTCTTTTCTCCCCAGACTCTGTCACGTTGTAAAACATACTTTAAAATACCCTTGACATTTTAGGGAACCCACACTTACTTATTTTGTAAAATCAGACTTTTGCTCCTAAGGCTTCCTATAAGCAGGGGACAGAGTCGTACTCCTGGTTCAACAGTAAACACCGAACAGGCTTGCTTACTTTCTGCTGAAATTCCCCAAAGACTTTCAAAATCAATGCAAAATGATGCGGAATGAAGCCCAGTGCATGCAGTTCTGGCACAGTACTGGGACGAAGGTGGCATTTGGGGGCCACTTTGCAATTGTGGGAACGCAGCGGCCTGTAAAGCATGGGCTCCTCTGTGCCTGTGCACGGTGGATCCTCAGCAAAGCCTCCAGCACACACTGAGCAAACCTGTGTAATGGTTTTGCTTTATTTGAGTTGGAATGCGTATGGAAGTGCTCTGAGTCTTCTACACAAATAACAAACAAAGCCGTGGCTAGGGTCCCAGGCTCCTCAGGATTTGTCTGCATTTGGGAAGATAAGTAGATACAGCACTGTCTCCCAGCCCTGGATTTAGACATGGAGAGAAATGGCCCTTTCTAATGCCTGGTTTTGACATCACAAAGTGCTGTGGACTTTGATGATCTCATGTAAGGAAACATTCCTCTGTTCTCCAGATGAAAGCTGTCCCCTGAAAGGGATGTGATGCAGCCAAGGTCATGACACAGAGAGATACACCAGCAAGCCTGAGGGTGGCCACCCCTCCACCCATGTGGGACCACAAGTGACTTCATCCTTTTCCTGTCCCCCCAGGACACACTCATCTCGTCTGCATGCTCGGAGCAGCTGGGATTGCTGCGTCATGCAGCAGGGAGGAGGCCAGCGTGACCGTCGTTCAGCATGCAGCTGCTGAGCAGGCAGCTCAGGGCTGTCCCTGCCAAGGAGACTCCTTGCATGAGGTTCCCGCCTGAGATGCTAATGCCACCAGCCATCAAATCCTTGGCAGAAGTTTTGTATCTGACTCTTAGATGTTGAAGCAGCATAAAGTAAAATTGATAATAATTATGGATAGCAATTTTGAGTGTGTAATTACAACCAGACTGAACCGTTATTGATTTCTCACTCTGTACGAAGCTCTTCCCAGGCATCTTATTTCATTCTCTCAGCACCCTGGGACACAGGGACTAACGTTATCCTCAGGGTAGACCAGTGGCGATGTGTAAGGTCATTCTGGCCAAACTAAAACATTTATGGAATGCATTTTCCACTTTTGGGGTGACATATTTTACTGACTTCTTTTAGGGGGGATAAAAGTGGTATTCTTACAGATACCCATTTTATGAATAGAATATGAATGAGAAAACATGCTCTGATTTTTAGACACTTATGTGAAAATAGCTAGGCATTCCAGAGAAGCAGCCAAAGAGAAGCATCTTTAACTTATTTCATCGTGGAACTAGGCCATGGGTTCTTTTTCAGAGACTGGAGGGCTTCTGATTATTCTAGAATGATCCAGATATGGGGAATGTCAGGCTCAACCTCAGTGACTGTCCTCTGTAAGCTTTTTAAAATTCTAGAGTAAGCTAGTTTAGGAGAGATTCGTAGCCCTATTAAAATCTGGTGGAAGACACAGTACCAACTGGATTAGGCTGGCGGGGCAGAAGGTTTCTGTTGTTCAAATTCTAGTCATTTCCAGACTGCCTACTCATGTTTTGGCAACTGTGTGATTAGAGCACAAGGGTTCAGCCATAAAACTGTGGGTCTGATGGTCTCGAATACTTGGAAATGAAGAATAAGATATCTAAACAACTCATCGAGTTTTTGATGTACAACTCCGTGCATACCGTGAATCGACACTGGGCATTCAGGAGAAGCATACACATGGCCTCTGCCTTTATTCAGCTTATGCAACATTCTGGGAGATGAGACAAACTGCAGAAGACAGCTGGAGACCATAGCCGGGTGCTTCACCATGCAGCGTGCTGCCTGCCTTTGGTAACTACGGACTGTGTGGAAGACAGGAGGTACAGATGGCGAGGACAGGGAGGCAGACTCTGCAGAGGTAACAAAGGAGGGCACAGGGACACGTAAACGGGGGCGTGGGCCTAGACTCCTTCCAGAAAACTTTGGCCAACTGTGTGTTGGGGAATTATGGTAAATATAGTGGAAAGATTGGCTGGATAAACTAAATTAATAGGGATTCAATCCTGTTACTTAAAATTTAATTCAATTGATACTTACTGACATCTATTAATTTACAGGCCTGGTGCTGCGGCTACAGGGGAAGACACTATGGGTCATATTTAAAGGAGCTCCTATTCCATTAGTATAAGCAGACCTGCTACGATCAAGAGAGGTGTAAAGTTTCATGGGATGAGAGAGAAAGAAAAATTCTACTTGAGTCTGGACAGGAAACAGGAGGGTTACTGCAGATTGAACAAGAAGAACTTTAAGAGAAGATAATATTGGAGTTGTACATGAGAAAATGAGCAGACACTAATTCACCAAGCAAAGGTGACGATGGCCTTGCAGACAATAGAGCTGTACAAGCAGAGACATGGAGATGTCAACGTCCAGGCGTGTTTGAAGATGAGGAACAACTTTATGGAGGTGAAGCCTGGCGAGCATGCTCTGGGAGGTGCGAGCTGAGGAGACAGGAATGGTAAGCAGGGCAGATGCACACGGCAAGGCTGGGGGTGTGACACTGAGAGACTTAGGAGCCACCTCAAGGCACCAGGACGCCCCCTCCCCTGCAACAGGAACCATCAAGGCTGAGTGAGCACAACAGTGACAGGCTCTGAGCTGTACTTTGGAAAGAAGACTCAGCTGGCCGGGGGAGGACAGAGAAACGTGACGCGGCTGGGATTCTGGTTTGGTATCTTTGTGAGATAAACTGGTGGCAGGAAATTTCTGGAAGGCTATTGAGGAGACTGTTGAAATAACCCAGGTCTGTGTTGATGTGAGCTTGGAGCAGGGAAGAGGAGGGACACATCTGAGAGAGACTCTGAAGGAAGAAACACAGGAACACGGACGAAATCCAGACAGTGAAAGGAGGCATTCTGCTGGCCCAGGACACAGGGGACATGCACCATGGGGAATTACAGCCCACTATGGCAGCGTGGGGGTCACAGCTCACATTTGGAGAGTGTGGCTTTGAAGGGACCAGGACATCCCTGAAGAAATAGACAGTGGGTGGTAGATCAGGGCTAGAAGTATACCTTCTGGAATCTATGGTGCTGAGGGATAGGTGTCAGAGGAAGCCTGAAGAATTCAGGTCCCGGCACCCATCCACGCTGAGAGGTCCAAGGAGGACAGGAAGCTGGTAAAGGAAAGCAGTGGTTAGATGGGCTGGGGACACGAGGATAAAGAGCATTACAGAAGCCAGGGTCAGAGGGCGAGGAGGAAGCACTGGATTTGGAAGAAAGCAGCCCTTCCTTTGGGATATCTGAAAGAAAACTGTGGAGAGGAGGACCTGGTGGGAGACAGTGTGTAAGTCCGTTTCCATTGCTTATAACAAAATACCTGAAACTGGGTACTTTGTAAGAAAACAAAACTTATTGCTTACAGTTTTGGAGGCTGGGAAGTCCAAAGTCCAGGTAACACATCTGGTGAGGGCCCTGTTTTTGGTGGTGACTACAGCTACACAGGGTATCACATGGCGAAATGGCTGAGCAAGAGGGAGAGCTCACCTGCTCCCGCTGTCCTTCTAAAGCCATCAGAACCGGGCCCATCACCACCCATGAGACCCTCAGCTGATTACTCCACCAACGGATCGTCCATTCACCAGGGCATGGTCCTCCCAGTCTCATCACCGCTCCAAGGCCCCACGTTCAATTACCATAACAGGATTTCCCACCCTCAACACAGTCGCAGTGGGGATTAAGTTTCAACATGAGCTTTTGAAGGACAAACATATCAAAACTGGATCAGAGAGGGACGGGTGGAGAGGAGAGAGGGCAGCAGAGGCCCCAGGGATGACAAGGTGAAGGAGAAAAATTTGACTGGGGATGGATGGGAGGATGGATGAATGGACAGACAGACAGACAGGTAGGTAGGTAGGTGGGTGGATGAGCTTTTTGTTGTTGCTGTTGTTTTAAACAGTGGAGACACCGGAGCATATTCAGAGGTGGAAAGGAAGGAATAAATGGTGAAAGGCCTTGAAAAGACGGTAAAGAAAAAGAAAATAATTAGGGACACAAAACCCAGGTGCTCTAAAAGAGAAAAGTAGAAATACATAAGACAGGTGAAAAAATGGCTCTAGGGACCAAAAGATAACCTTCTTTCTCAGAAACTGGCAGGAGGATGAAAAGATATCTATGGAAATATTGATCTATGGGTATAAAGTTGGGGGTAATTACTTAACTCCCTGTTTTGAGCCTGTCATTAAGTACCCTAGATTTCATACTTTTATCCTTAAGAAAATGGCCACAGACAATCCAAGGGAAACCCTGCTAATATCCAGCCATCCACACAAGTACATATTTAAATAGCAAAGAAGAAATGTCACTTGACATTTTAATAAAAATTGTTTCAGAATTGTATAAAATCACTTCTCATTGGAAAATAACTTCAATTATCCTTTAAATGATTTGAAAATGATTCCTAAGAAAACCCTTTCTGTGTCAGCCTTAACGCGGCTATCTCAACTCTGTTAGTACACTAAGTCGCTATGCTACAAGATTTAAAGAGAATCAAGTACATGCTTTATTTAAGCATTACTGCTTTTAGAGACAATTTGAAAATATCACTGTATATTTTCAAGTGCTTGTATATAATATTAACTCTTCTCACCCTTTTTCCTAGCTAGACAAAATAGCTTTGATACCAGTCAAGTTCAATGTCAACAAAACCAGCAATGAGAAAAATTTCACAGCAACGGAGCCGCTTACCAAATTTCACTGTTATATCACAATGGTAGCAGGAACTTGGAAACCCTTGTCCATTCAACAATTATTGCTAGATACGTAGGAGAGAGCCTGCTACCTGTGACGTATACCTGTGATGTACGGGGAATCCCAATGCCCGGGTCAGTCCTGAGAAGCTTGTGTGCCTTCTGGCCTCGAATCATGAGCAACTGATGGGATTCCACAGCCAAAGAAGAAAGTGAATCATTCAGGACAGGGCTTGGCACCAACCTTGAGAATAAGTCACCAACTAGGAATTCTTTGCTGTTATCTAGTTTTTGGTACTGGTAAAAATGTCAACCACGTGTAAAGAACATGTGATTCTAAAAATACTTCTCAAATCAGCTTGGTGGCAACCAACAGATAATACTGTCAGAGCGTAGTAGCCATATCTTCCTCTCTTTCTCTGTCTAGCCATTCACTAAAACTCTGGGAAATAAAAACAAAGCCTGCCTCCTGCGGCCCTGTGCCTCAGGGAGCCAGTGACTCGATGGCACGCTCTTTGAACTTCAAGTCAAAGATTGGAGAGCTGGAAGGGTGTGTGCAGGTCGGGAGGGCAGCAGCCTAGTGGAGGATTCCAGGACAGAGTATCAGATGTGGGTTCAAATCCTGGCCCTGCCCCTGCTGGGTGTCGAGCACGTGGTCTCATTTCCTCCTCTAGGCTCCAGTATCCTCACCTGCTAAATGAGGATGGCCATTGTAGCTCCCACCCATCACTGGGTTGTGGGGAGGATTAGAGGCCCTAAGTCACATATGCTTTCCAGGGTGATGCCTACTGTCTGCATCAGGTGCTGGTCTAGGCACTCGGAAATGAACAAAACTGGCAATGCTCTCCCCACCCACCACATGACAGCACTTAGCACAGAGTCTGGCACACAGTAAATGACCATTTGGGAATGAACACATGCACTCGGAAATGAACAAAACTGGCAATGTTCTCCCCACCCACCACATGACAGCACTTAGCACAGAGTCTGGCACACAGTAAATGACCATTTCTGTCTTTTCTTAGGCTTTTGACTCTCAACCAGGACATGTGCCACTATGCTATGATGTGGCCCTCCCAGGCACAGGCCTCACCACCTCCTGAGACAGTTCAGCTTGTTTGCAGAGCTGTGATGGCACGTGCCTCCCTCGGTGTCTCCACTCACTGGCCTGTTTCCACTCTTGGTGGCCAATCAGAAGACGTCTCTGCCCTCTGAAGGCTCATCAACAGGCAAAGACATTTCAGTACGTGAGTACTGACAATTACTGAATGTCTATCGCGAACTAGGCATTGTTCTAAGCGCTTCATAGGTATTTACCTACTTCATTTCCGGGACCAGCTGTGGACTAAAATTACCATCCCTACTCTACAGTTGGAGGAAACTGAGGCACAGAAAAGTTAAGTAATCTGTCTGAAACCACACAGCCTGTGTTCTTCCCAAGTCTTGCCTCCTCTAGGCTAAAATGTTCCTATCCTCTCTTTTCAATTAGATCTAGAAGATTTTTTTTTTTTAAGTTTTGTAACCAATTTCCTCTCCTAAAATCCCGCCACACCTAATGGCCAATAGAGTCAAAAGCAAACACTGTACTCTCCACTGTCTCTAGACCGCAAAGAGGGTGGTCTAGGTGGAAGCTGATGGTGGTGGCAGTGGTTGGGAGTGCACTGATGGTCTGTGAGGGGACATGGAAGGCTTACAAGTTTGCAGAAGTGCCTTAGAGAGCTGATACCAGCCAACAATGTAATTTAAATTACAGGAACTCTAAACACAATTTAGAAGTCATAGCTGAATTTGTTTTTATTCTCTTGCATTCGCCTAGCACTTTGTTATGCACACAAGACATAGAGACCACTGCCCAGATGGGAGCATAAATCATGATCCACTATCGATCTGTACAGTTCTTAAGGGTGGGACTGGGTCTCGGTATCCACGTGCTTAGCACAGGGACTCATGCATAGCATGCTATCAATTAACGCTGCCTAGAAGGGAAAAAAGGAAAGAATAAATGAGCAAAAGTCTGGTGCATGGCCAGATTCTACCTTCTACTGGGCAGGGGCCCCAGGTCATCTGGGATGACCACAGAAAGCAGGAGGCCACGGCACGCCAACCTCAGGGCTCTTCAAAGTCCTTGGATGAGGTTTCCTCCCCCAGCATAATCCCAGAATGTATAAACAGGGACTCAAGGTCTCAGGAAACCTAACAAACATCCCTCAGGAGCTGACACTCACTGGGGCCCACCTTAACTTAAATAAACTAACATTTAAGAGATAAGATTTGAGAAGAAACAGCTCTCCCTGAGATAAACCACAGAGGACAAGCTAGGCTGACACTTTGTTCACATGTTCAGTGGGACAGCGAGAGAGAGAGAGAGAGAGAGAGNCTAGGCTGACACTTTGTTCACATGTTCAGTGGGACAGCGAGAGAGAGAGAGAGAGAGAGAGAGTGAGTGTGTGTGTGTGTGCGCGCGCGCGTGCACGCACGGTCAAGTTAATTAAATATGAAGAATGAACATTTTTAGAAAGGGAATGTTCTGACCTGGACTTGCTATTTTATTGTATCTTTTATTTTTCTCAAGAGGTAAAAATTTTTTTTAATCCATCGAGACTCTTACATTTAAACAGCATTTTTCTGATTATTTTCTCTGTGGCATGGGGAATTAAAATAATAAACTCCAACAGGGACAAAGACTTCTTGGCATTTTGAACTCATCACTGGCTTTTTGTTACTAAAATTTTTACAGAGACCACTGTAGATTCACATGCAGTTATTGAGAAATAATACAGAGAAAAGCCCTGTACACCTTGCCCAGTATCCTCCAGTGGAAATATTTTGTAAAACTTTAGTGTAACATCACAGCCAGGATGTTAATATTGACACAGTCCAATGATCTTACTCAGATTTCCCATTTTAATTGCACTCATTTGTGTGTATGCATCATTAGCTTTTCATTGGGAATAGTTTATATTATTGATCTGCTGTCAATTATTCCAATTTATAATTGTAAATATGCAACTGCTGATTTTCAGCTCTTACAATGTGCTAGGCATGGTGCTAAGTCCTTTACAGGAACGATGTTAACTCATCCCCGTAACAATCTTGCTTCCTTCGTCTGGTAATAGAAACTCTGCCTCCCTCACTGGCCAAAGTCAAGGTGGCTTGTTCTCTTCTGGCCAAGAAGTGGAGACATGACCAAATTCCCCATTCAATTCTCTCTGGAATCTGACTCTGACAAGATGACAGAAGGATGGTCCTTACCAGACTCTGATAAGTCTGTCCGGGTTCTTCTTCCAAGATCCCCGAGTAGCCTAGTCCCTGCCCTTTCTGAGACCTGGTTCTCTGCTTTCTTCCAGTTCTGAGAGATACTTCACATCCTTTCCACACATCCCCTTTCTGTGTACGTCTGCAGAGTCTGTTTCTGTTGCCTGCCATAAAATAAACCTGTCCACACAGTGAATACGGTGATAATTATTCTCTCTTTAGATAAGAAAGTAGACTTAAAGAAGTTAAGGAACTTGCCCAAGGTCACTGCACTAGTTGGGGCTTTCCAGAGAAACAGAACCAATAGGATGGACGGATGGATGGACGGATGGATGGATGGATGGATGGGTGGATGGGTGGATGGGTGGATGGATGGGTGGATGGGTGGATGGGTGGATGGGT
>NW_007726722.1:576537-588232 GCF_000696425.1 Galeopterus variegatus
CGGGGTCCAGCACAGGAAATGTTTTACCACTCTTGACATTAACTGCATTTTTTTTTTTTTTTTTTAAAGAGAGAAAGAAAAGAGAAAAGCACACATCACACATTTGAGTCTCTTCAGCATTAGCTTGTGCTTTCACAACTGGTCTTCATCAAAGGTTTTTCATCTGCTCGCCAATGTGTCATCTGTCCTAATGACTCACGCGGAGGACTCATTGCTTTCAGCATGATTTATACTAGCTTATCATTTTCTTGTTCTCCAGGGGGGAGGCTGCTCTCCTGAGTGAGCTCAGCCCACGTAGGAACAACCACTCACCAGCCGTCACTTCACGTTTAGAAATCCAGCTAATGGCCCGGTCCATGCATGACCCCACTTGCAGATCACAACAGGACATCTACATCTGGCTGTACGGTAGAGACTGGGATAAGATGGGGAGACATGCACCCCCAAGAGAACTCTGGGTCCTCTGATAGCTCTTGGACTCGCTTTGCATTAGAGCATCTTTGGAGGTAGGCAGCGGGGGTCTTCTCCCCCACACCATCCACTCTTCTTTGTGGAGGGCTCCTAGGGACCAGGGCCAGGGGGCTGGGATAAACGGTGGACACTGCGTTTCCTGCCTGGTCTGAACTCTCACAGGCTTGGCAAGAGAGGCTCATGTACAAGTGAGGTCAATCCTAAGCCTCTCTCATTTCTCTTTCCCTGCTGGCCCACCGCCCAGCCCTGCCCCTGCAGTTAAGCCACGACACGGCATGGCAGGATGCTGAGGCCAGAGCTCCAGGCCCGCTCCCCGGCCCCCCTGCACTGCCCTCCCCAGACCCCTTGTGGGCAGCACTGTCCGTCCTCCCAGCACAGCCCTTCTCTTCGGAGGCTCAGAGGGGTGCTGAGGCTTCAGCCATCAGAACAGGGAACAGCTTGGGCCCCGCAGGCGGCCTGCCTGGGTCTGGATCCAGTTCTATCAATTAGCAGCTGCGTGACCTGGCATAAGTCATCTAAGAGTAGGGTGCCTCGGTTTCCTCATCCATAAAACCGGGATAGCAACAGCACTCCCCCCACCGGGTGGATGTATGGAATGAATGAGATGATGTAGACAAAAACGCTTAGCATGTAGCATGTGCCCCATCTGTGTCAGGTTTCTGTGACCCAGGGCTAAGCCAGTACCCGTCCCCATTCGTGATGGCAGCTGAACAAACTTCCTTCTCGAGACGGGGTCTCAGCCCCACCCCAGGGGACACTCTTCTCGCCCGCTGCCCTCCTTACTTGCTCTTGGGAGTCCATCTCTCACAGGCCTGTTACCCACCATCAATCCCAGACTCGGCCCGGGAGGGGGCCCTGTCCCAGGCCTGCCTTAGTTTCTCCCTGGGGTTTCCACGGAGCACCACAGGCACTGCCCTCTCTGGGGACAGAGGCACTGGCTGCCCTGTGCACACATCCCTGCATCCTCCACGCTGCAGGACACACCGTCTCTGAGGAAACCCCCCTTTTCTAGGGGGTTCTCCACATATCCAGAAACCATTTCAATATAACAGGCCTCAAAAATGTGCCGACGGGGTGAAATTAAGATGTACTCTCTCCTCCTTGATGCTGGCCTCTGTCAAGGCTCAGAGGTCATGTGCTCTAGCCGCAGCTCGTCCTGGTCACTGGCCTCCAGTGGCATTTGGTAACAGGGTAACCCTCTGAGCCTGGCTCTCCTGGCACTGGAAGTGGGGGTCAGGTTGGAAGGCCTTGTGTGACCCTTTCCTGAGCCCACTTGCTAGCCTGTCCTGCTTCATTCCGTGGGGTCCGAGCCAGGAGACCCAGCTCAGAGCAGTGTCACCAGCTGACAGGCCACCAGCAGCCGTGACGGGTGGAGGCTTCTTTTCTTCTCCCTTCTGCTACACTCAGCGAACATTTGTGAGGCCTGCCTGATGAGTGACCAGACTCAGGTTTTGACTTACTTTGGGGAGTAGGATATGGCTCCTTTTTGTCCCAAGAAGTGACCCCGGGTCTGGGACAACCTCAGACTGTGTCTTGGCCTTGTCTATATTCGCATTCAGTCCCAGCTTTCCCCCCACCCCACACCCCATAACACCCACACACCCTCAAATATGGCCCCTTCATGACAGGGAGGACTGGAAAAGTCCAAAAGGGCTCTTTAAACATTGATAAGGATAGATGGCCATGCTATTAAATTTTTAAAAAGCAAATGGCAAAGGTTTCCAGGGAAACTGATTTTTAAATCCCAGCAGGAAACGAAGTAGTCTGTTCTACCTTACTTTGTACAAACAGGTACCAAAACGTGGCTTCACCCTATGCACTGAGAACCCCTTGTGGCCAGGGGCTTCGTCTTACTTTTCCTTCAATCCCCAGCTGAGCACCTGGCTCTACGAGGGTTGTGTCCAGGACAACTGGGTGACGGTCTGAAGAGGGGATGGGAAAGCTAGCTGGCCAGATCACTGCCACTCCCAGACACGTCTGCACAAAGACGGCAGACTGCCTGTGGGGCACAGGAGCCTGAGGATTATAGTGTTATCTCCATCACGTCGGCCACAAGGCAAATCCGGTTAGGGTGGGCTGTCCAGGGGCCTCCTGAGTTGAGGAGCACTGCAGGGTAGGAGGCGGCCAAATCAGGTGTCAAATCAGGACACTTCCCACCCCACCAAGGGCAGTCCATTCCCTCATCTATCCCCGACCAGGAGACAGTGCTATCAGTGACCAGCCTGGTCTACCACGGTGGTTCTCAACCTTGCTGCCGCTTCAGTTCACTTGGGGGCACTGAATAAAAATACTGATGTGCAGGTGAAAGTAAGTCCAATCAGCCTCCCTACCCAGGGACTTTTTTTTAAAGCTTTCCAGGTGATTCTAATGCACAAGCAGGATGGGGAACCATTGGTCTAACATACAACAATGGTAATTGATGCTAATTTAATGAATGAATGGAGAAACATTGATGCAGAGGCCCATGACTTTGTAAGGGTTGAATACCGATTCCAATGTATTAGGAAACGACAACTCTGTGTTTGTAATCGGAAGGCCTTGGTTTAATTTCCAACTCCACTACTAACTGTGTGAACTTGGGCAAGTACCTAAACCTCCCTGCTCCTCAAGTCTCCATCTGTAAAATGGGTGACTTGGACATGCTGACCTTGGAGGTTCCTGCATTCACTGTGCATTCAAGCATCTAACACCCTGAGTACCCACTGCGTGCCAGGCGCTGCTCTGGCTGCTGGGGATTTGTCCAGGGGACAAACCAGCCCCTGTCCTCCAAGCGCTTCCATTCCAGTAGACAGTCCCCCTTTCATCTACATCCACTTCGGAAAGTCTACAGATCCAGGAGTCTCCTTCATTTCTCCAGACAATAGCCCAGTTCAGAGAAGCAGAGATTATACCAATGAAGAAGTGGAGCAGCTGGAGGAGTCACTGAGTCACATCCTCAAAATGATGGTGATGAGGTAAGGTAGGAGCCATAGGGGGCCGGGGGATAATGGATTTACACAGAAATCTCTTTCATATTAATGTCAACATTGCATTGGCCAGTTTACTAAGTGCCATTTCAGCATATTTATTCCTAACAAGTACTGTTCCTGTAGCTTTGGGGTTGGAATAATAATAATAATAATAGTAAAGGGACGTCTGTGGTTTTGCACCTTTGCATGTTTTGCAGAGCACTTGTGCATCTATCTCAGCAGCTGCCTGTCCCCCCACCACCTGGGGGCTCCCTAGCCTGCTCTGCGTCCCTGCCGCTGAGGCCCACAGCTCCCACCACCTGCCCCTTCCTCCCAGAACATTTATGCCTCCCTCACGCATGCTGCAGCCTGGATTCTATTTCACTTGACAGCAACCACCTAACCTATGTATGCTCTGCAAAATACAAGACACAGAATATTCACCCGCCAAAGATTAGTAGCAGGAAGGAATGACATCAAACAATGATGTCCTAAAGCCAAGATGCCAGTTATGTCCACTCCAGCCTTCTCACCAAAAACCCTTACCTACGAAGCTCTGGAACATACACATCATCTTCAGTTCAGAGATCAACATGCTCCATTTATGTGGAGACGACCTCTTCACTGCTCAGAGAAAGCAGGAATGGCACCGACTTCAGCAGAGTCACTCTTTCTGACCCACATAAAACTTAGAACAAAGAAGAACTTTTAAGTTCATGAGAATCGACTACTTTGGCCAACTTTCTCAGGTACACAGAAGTGATCATGCATTTCTACACTGTATTTAAAAAAAACCCCACATTTTATTGACTCTTAAATAAAACTCTATCCACAACAATAAAAGGAAATGAGGAAATATGACCTGTCATAGTAATCACATAAGAATTACATCGCACATAAAGTTCTACAACCGTTTCATGAAATAACTTCCATCCATCAACCGTGAAGACGGGCAAGGAAACATCACTGTCCTCATTTTATAGAGGTAAGAATGATGGTGAGGATAAAAATACATAAATGCAGAGGTCAGAATTAAAGAAGAGCCAGCCCTGCCAAGGACTCGGGAAAGACTCAACAGAGCAACTGACACGAGGCATCCACCAGCCCATGAGGTCTTAATCAGAGGTCATGGATTTCTGAACAAAAGGAAGTGTCCTCATGAGCACCGTGCCTGGGGACAGCTAGGGAGAGAGGTACCCACGGCACGTGCCCAATCTAAGGGCAATCCCAGATGAAGATGGTCTCCCAAATTTTACAATAGGAAGATGCGAAAAAGATTTTTGTCTACCATGTATCTACGTCTCTACATTTACGTTCAATTTAGACAGATACACACATCATAGGAACAGTCCAGTTTCTACTTACAATATTTAATTTGTTAATTCACTCACGTGATTAAAGTGATGTACTGCATAAGCTAACTTATTAATACTGCTTCTTCTCACTCTCCCATGCCATCAAACACTTATTTGAAACCTGTCTTGTCCTCGTTAGTCATTCTGAGTCATCGCACAGTGTTCTAGACCCATCACCTCCACCTGCATCTACATGGGCTGGGATGCAGGACTTTTCTCCTAATTCTTTCTTAAATGCCTCCACCTCCCTCAACCCCTATGGCCTCCGTGGTCAACACATCTCACCAGCTTTCCCATGATCTACAGTCACAGTCTCTGGATGAGCCCCTGACATCCACTCTTGATACCTTATATTTTGCTCAGGATGTTATTCTTAAGTCATAAATCTTACTCTGTCACTACCCTACTTTGCAACCTTCGATGGCTTCTCATGGCATGCAGGGCAGAGTCAGAAACCTGTCAAAGGGCTGGTGGGGTCTGGTCTCTGTCATCCCCTGCAGTCTCCTTCCAGGTGACTCTTCAGGCCTCGACCCGGGCCTTCTGCCAGCGCTTCAATGCCACAAGCTCCATCCCTCCTGGGCCTGTAAGCACACTGCTTGCTTGGCTTGAAACTCCTTCTTTTGCGTCACCTGGCTGAGTCCTACAGGTGACTGTGGTTCCAGCCTGAGGGCCTTCTCTGGCTGCCAGACCAAGACATTGTCCTTCCTGCCATTACACACTCCCATAAGCATTTCCAGTGCTTGTAACATGTAATCCATTATGTGTAGGATTATTTGTCTGACATCACGCTGCCCCTGCATGCAAGCTCTTTGGAGCCAAGGACCGTTTTCCCTTTGATCCCCACAGTGTCCCCAGTGTGTTGTACAATGCTTGACATAGAGCAGGAGGTCAAAAGTATTGGTTGAATTAATAACAGCAGCACCAGCTAACATGCGGGGGATATTTACTATGCCTTAGGCTCTATGCTATGAGCTTTCACGGATTATTGCATTTCATCCTTGAAACAACAGTATGATCCTGGTGGTTCCCATCTTACAAACGTCACACTGAGGCTTAGAGAGCTCAATTCCTAAATTCACAACAGCAGAGACCAGGTATTGTCCAGGATTATTGGATTCCCAGACCAGTGCTTACCAATTCATCTAGTGAAATAAATACCTTCTTAGATATCCAGGCAAATGTGACACAAAAGAAAAATCTTTCTTAAAAAAAAAAAAGTTACGTAAAAGCTCTGTAAAGTTAAATAAGTTTAACAAATGAGCTATCACCCTTGTGCTCAAAAAACTCTTTTCAAGATTTTTATAAATAGTGTCCACGGAAAAGTGGTATCACACGCTTCCCTTAGTGACAAAGACAAAAGCCACTCATTTTTTTGTTATTCACGTGTAAGTTCTCAGGCACATGGTGTGGTCTGAAAGAGCAAAATGTTTTACTGTGGGAAAATGTAACTCTAACATTTGACACTTGGAAGTGGGACATCCTCATTTTTTCTGTCCTCTGTTACCAAGGCCTTGAGCTGTCATTTGTCATCTACACACTTCCCATGCCTGAGGGAATAAAGTCACCCTCTGAGAAGTAAACCAGGTCAATCAACCCAACTGGCCCATCTCAACTTCCAAAAACACTTCCGAAGCCCTCACAGTATGGTTTCGTGGGCCAAACACCTAACACTGAACTTTTTTTAAAAAGAAAACTAAGGGAATAGAGTTGGCTCACTGGTGATGATGGAGAAATAGCAGATATACTATAGTGAAGAGTTCCGTTAAGAACTAAGAAGTAAAGGAAATAAACATTTACTCTGTGAGTTGCATTGGAGAAATCAATGCAACATGGATGAGTCAGTGTCCTCTGAAATTCCCTTTAAGCAACGAGCTCCTCCAGGTCTGAAGTGGGAAGGTAGGGCTGGGACCTGGGAGGCTTGGCTGGAATCGAGGCCGTGAACGAGGGACGAACTTGTGAACACGGAGAGCTGCTCTGAAGGGACACCATGAGTGGGACGTCCAAAGAGACAGGAAAGGAGTAACGTGGGGCTCATCCAATGCCATGGCAGAATGACGCCAAACGTGGACGCCTTGAAGTCTCTGCTCCCTAGAGAAGGAGGCGTGTGGTGGGGCAGGAACCCTGGGCCCCGTTCTGCCCAAAATTAAATAAAGCTAATTTATTAAGCATTATTGTAGGCTGGGCGCTGGACAAAATGCTCCACATGAATCACATAATTTAATCCAGCCCAACTCTAGAGGTGTTATTTCCATTGTATAGATGAGGAAATCGAGGCTTAGAGAAGTCAAGTGGTTGAGCAGGGTCATAACCAGTAAGTGCTGGGGAACCTCCGGTCAGACCCTCTCATTCCAAGGCTGGCAGGCTCACCCCCTGACGGTCTCCCCCATGCTCTCCTGAAAGACTCGGCCTTGCCTTCTGTTCTGGTCCTAATCAGGGCCTTGGCCACCCTGGGCTTCTGAGAACAAGCTTTGGTTCAAGTGTCCATCATGTGTGAGTCTGGTCACTGTGGGTCAGACCTCTTGAGTTTCATCCAGAATAATTTCTAGATGCACAAAGCTGGGATGACCTCCCCGAGGTCAGCCACTGCCTCAGGTGACACCTGGGTCCCATTTGCCCACAAGGACACCAGTATTTCTGCCACACACATCACCTAACTACCTACGGATGGGGACCAAGTAGCCTCCACTTTGTTCTCCAGATCTGTTCTGGGATAACAGGACAGGTCACCAGGAGCCAGCATTCCAGGCTGCTGGCTAAATTATCTGTCCTAATGTGGACATAAGTTTGCATTTTAAAAACTGATCTCTGCTCCTGTCTGGGATTCTCATAGACAAAAAATGGCCAGTGTTTACAACAGAGTCCAAAAGAAGAGCGGTGGGGATAGCCCCAAACGCTTAAAAATTCTACAAGGAAACCAAGAGAAGCTCATCTGAGGACCGGAGACTGGAGGAGATAAGGGGCTGCTTTTCATTTGGTTCTCATCTAGAAAAATTGGACTACTGGGGAAGAGTGGAACTGAAAATAGGAAGCAAAAAGATTTTTAAAGGCAAGCAGATCCCCCATTCTGAACATATAGAGGTTGATACTTATAATTCTACCCTTTCCGTAAGGCCAGTTAATTGTTCGGTTAACTCGTCAGGCTGCGAGGGAGGCAACAGGAGAAGGTGACAGAAGGTGGGTGTGATGGCCCCGGCACCTAAGAGAAGAGCCGCCCTTCAAAACCAGAGATGGTCACTGTTCAGACAGACCGGCTTTGCGCCCGCAGCACCTCAGCAATGACCTTTGCCACCACCACGTCCACCCGAAGGCACTGCGACAGGAACAGACCACCTGTAGACTGTAAAAGATATGATTGTATCATATGTAGTATGTATTTGGTGACATATTTATGCACATACATACACACGCATACTGATAAATTTAAAGCAATTAGGATTATACTTGGAAAAAGGCAAAAATTATTCAATTCTTTGGGGCAGAGGGCAGGGCGGAGATCAGGAAAAGGAAGAGCATTATATTATTTACTTAATTTTCTCGTCATTTAACCAGAGATCTTAATTTATCAATACCCTATAGTGAGTATTCGCTGTTTATTAAGACAAGCCTGTACTTCGCTGTTCTATAAGATGGGTGTAGACAGGCACGTGAGGGGCAGGAACCCCGTGTTACATCTGTGTTTGTATCCCAACCCCCAACACAATGTCGGAAACATGGTTTGTTGAATGAATAAATGAAAAATCAAACATAAATGATTGAACAGAATGTGTGGGATAGTGTCACGTACTTTAACATCAAAATGTGAAAAACAGAAACGGCAAAAACACACCCCAGGTTAAAAGTCCTTTTTTCTATTGATAAACAAGGATTGATAACATTTAATACCCAAAGTATAAATACTAGAAGTAAATGATGTTCAGATCTTATTGTTTAAGGATCCCTGATTTCTGTTTCTAAATCAACCTATAGACTATTCTCAGGGTATAAGTTTTCAGCATGTAGAATTTTTTGAAAAATCACTGAAAGTATAGCCTGCACAAACAGATTTTTCCAAATATAACACATGGCTACTGGCCAACTGAACAAAACAAACCATTGCATTCCAAGCACAATAACCAATATATATGTGTAATATTCCATAGTATATATGAGTATATTTACATATATCTGTATTGAGATTTAATTATAGATACATTCTGAGAAATCCCCCTTTATATAATATTTGTCGTTTTTTTCCCCTACTATTTCCACTTATAGAAATAGCCACTTTTAAAAGTGCCAATTCATTAAAATATTTAGCCATGTCTTGTCTTTGGCTACAGAAAGTGGCCACTCATTCCGATTAAACTCATTCGAATGACAGTGTCCTCTGCAAATCAGTCTGGATCCAAGGAGGTCAGAGGGAAAAGGAGGACAAATGTGTGTGTCAAGATAGTGGGACAATTGCTTTTTGAGGACAAAAAATTTGCGTTAGGTTTCGTCACACAAAAAATGGTGACTTGTTTTCATGACAGAGAGTGCCCATGCAGAAGAACGTTCAATGAACACTAAATGAACACCCATGTCGTCATTTCTTGGTTTAGGAAATAGAACATAACTGGTGTCCTCAAAGCAAACTAGTGTCTTTCTCTTACCTTCATAATTGTTTTTAAAATTATTTTCAAAGCTTTTAAGGAGGTCAAGGTTGCAATCATGCAGCAGTGTGCCACAAAGGCTCTCCAACCTGTATCAAATGTCATCTACACCTCAGGCCAAGGGACCTCACCTTCTCTTGGAGCATCCCACTTGCTTCCATCCCATAGATAGGTATTCCATGCTTGCTTCATTGTGTGGGCCAGGAGTGTCCCCTGAGCACACATTTTCCACAGATGCATAATCTCACATGTTTAAATCTCCCAACAAAACAGACTGCTCCAAGCACAGAGATGCATCCCGGGATTCTTAAGTTTCCAGGGAACGGAGCTCAGCACCATGTGGAAGGAGCTATTCACTCATGGTTTCCTGGTTCACTAAAATACAACTAAATAAGACACCTTGGCTGTCACAGGAATTGTTAAATTGGTCTAGATTGTCGAATGCAATATGCTCTACAGGATTCCTCATCTCGTGTTGCAAATACAATGTCTGCCTGTTATGACCAGTTCAAACATTCCTCTGAGTGAGGTAAGTACACATTCTAATGCAGAAAATTACTGGGGCTATAGATGTAAGAGTGGAAATGTGCCCCCTGAAAAATGAACTGATCCAGTCCTCAAACTGATAAGGCTTAATTAACTTCAGATTACAGATAAGAGAACTCAGGACCAGAGAGGTTAATTAATTTGCCTAAAGGCACAAAGCTTGCAAACAGCAGAGATTTCATGTTTCCTTCCCCTTGGCTCAATGCTTCTCCCTTATACCACACAATTTTCTTTGCTCTTAAAAAAAGTCACGACAGGCATACATCATAGTTCCTCAAATGGTCATCTTCATAATTTCTACCTATGTGGACTAGAATTGCTGCTCTGAAAACAGTAAAATGCAGAAGTTAGTTTGTTGGGGATGAAGTGCTACTTTATACATTTGGATGAAGTTAATCAATTTATGTGTCCTTTTAGCTACCTTGAGTCTTTGCTATAATATAAGGCATAAACCAATTGAGGAGTTAGCTGATTAATAATATATTGCCATCTACATCAATTATTATATTTAGATTCCAACATGCAAAATTACTTTGGGAAAAGCAGAAGTCTTGAATAAATAGTTTTCTAAGCAAAAGGAGATTTGTGTAATATCAATACAGGTTGTTTATGGTCCAATGTAAAAACACAAGGCTTTTGGGTCGATCGGGAAGTGTTTACATAATAGAAGAAGTGATGTAATCAAGTCATAATCACGATCCTATTTGGTAAGATAAAAAATTTGACCCAAAATTTAAATGAATTTTAAACATATTTATTAAATTGTAGAGATAGTACTTTCAGTAAATTTTTAATGTCATTTTATATTTTTTCACTTAATTAAGCTCATAACATTCTATACATTTTATCAATAGGAATGCACAATACCACTAAGACTTTACTGAAAATATTAATTAGTGACTTTTTATTTTGTGAAAACTGCACATAAACCCATATGCCACAACTCCCAAGGGGACTTCTGTGACACTATTTGTCTAACGTGTGCTGCTCGGCTGCCAACATAACACAGAGGGAATCTCCACTGGAGCTGTCATATTTTCAAAGAAAACCATGAAACTGACCCGCAAAATCTAGAGGTGGCCTTAGAAAGGCTGTGAAAATAACTCTCTATGTAAATAAATTGTCTCCAAAAATAATCTCCTGCTGTGGGGGCTGGGCTCGTATCATCTTCTATCTGCCACATGTTTTTCATAAGGAAGAAAATCATTAAAAAAATAAAGAAACTCTTGTTCTCCACTAACATTAAACCCACCTCATCGCACAGTGAAATCCACCAGCATACTGGGAAGAAAGTGAATACCTCCTGACGTTTTTAGATATTATGCCATCATGTTATTTTCTCACGGGCACCTGAATAAGTGCAGCCACCCGAAGAAGTATAGTCAGACTCTGCATCTTTTCAGGCCCTTGGTCTTTGGGTGCCATTTACTGCCATTTTCCTGCAGTGTGGCTGAACCTGCCTGCTGGTTAAGCAGTGCCCCTCATTTGCCCTTGTGGTCAGCGTAGAAATGAATCCCAGTTCAGACCCCTGGTTTTCCTACCAGCATTGCTGGAACCAGTTAGTGCTTCCTGTGCTAACTGCTGAGCATCTGCCTCCATGTGGGAAGTAGGGATACTTTTGCCTTTAAGAGGACAAGAAAATCAGGTCTCCACCGAGCAGTTTCAGAGTCAGACTGATGCTGGCGCTTTGACAGCTGCTGATGGAGTTTGGATGTGTTGTCCCCTCCAAAACTCATGTGGAAAT
>NW_007726722.1:589794-590900 GCF_000696425.1 Galeopterus variegatus
CTAACTTTTGCATTAAACTCAGTGTAGCTGCCACTCAGTCTCTCGAACCAGGCCACACTTTCCCTGTGAAGCCTTTATTTATTATTCTTTACATTAAACCTGTTTTCACTTTCAATTCTTTCCTATGGCAGAGTCATGAACCTGGTAGAGGACAGGACTGGTTGAGGTTGGCCATCGGACCTCTCCATACCTTCTCCTCCAGTATGAAGAGGTAACAGAAATCAGTGAGAGAGACAGACAGGCCACCACCCGTGACGTAGTGCTGTGCAAACACTGGGTCTGCACAAGTTTGTAGATCTCGCTGCCAGTTAACAGAAACCACAGGGGCAAGAGGAATGGGCAAGATACACCCCGGGGATGAAATCAGCATATTGAGAGTGTGGAAAATTCTACCAGGCAAATGGCCTGGTTTCATTTGCAAGGACTGCAAGAATTTTAAAAAAGGCAGAGGGAACCTATATATTAAAAGAAACTCAAGAGATGTAGCAAAACACAGGGATGGTGTTTATGTGTCCTGACTCAAACAATCCAGCTGCCAAAACAGGGAGACTGGGGGGAAAGAAGAGAGGAAGAGAGAATTTGGGAAATGTGAACAATGGCTTCATATTTGACAATTTTAAGGAATGCAGGTCACGGGTAGCTCTCCCATTGCTGATGTCCTCAGGTAAACAAAGCTGCAGGTGCAGGGTGGGGAGGGGCTCCAGCTGACCATGACAGTGATTGAGGAGGAGAAAAACTAGGGCAAAGAATGCAGAAACATGGCCCACAGCCCAGGAACGGTGGAGTCCTGGGGAGCTGGAAGTAGGAGGGGAGCAGATGAGACCCAAGGACTTGATTCCAGTTGCTGCAGAAAGAGGCCAGGGCAAGGACAAAGATAAAGGGAATGCAGTGATGGCACAGGACACACACTCCCTAAGTGACAGCATGGGCCATTCCCTCCCTAAGTGACAGCACAGGCCACGCCCTCCCTAAAGGACAGCACGGGCCATGCCCTCCCTAAAGGACAGCACAGGCCAGTACTCCCTAAAGGACAGCACAGGCCATGCCCTCCCTAAAGGACAGCACAGGCCACACCCTCCCTAAAGGACAGCATAGGCCAGTACTCC
>NW_007726723.1:0-341 GCF_000696425.1 Galeopterus variegatus
AGGACCATATGATCATCTCTATTGATGCCGAAAAAGCATTTGATAAAGTCCAACACTCATTTATGACCAAGACCCTTTATGAATTAGGTATAGATGGAAAGAATCTCAACATAATCGAAGCCATATATAATAAACCCACCGCCAATATCATCCTGAATGGGGAAATACTGACAGCTTTTCCTTTAAGAACAGGAACCAGACAAGGATGCCCACTCTCACCACTCCTATTCAACATAGTATTGGAAGTATTAGCCAGAGCAATCAGAAAAGAGAAGGAAATAAAGGGCATCCAGATTGGAATGGAAGAAGTCAAACTGTCCCTGTTTGCAGATGACATGATC
>NW_007726723.1:1108-1603 GCF_000696425.1 Galeopterus variegatus
TTAGGGTTAGGGTTAGGGTTAGGGTTAGTAAACCCACCGCCAATATCATCCTGAATGGGGAAAAACTGAAAGCTTTTCCTTTAAGAACAGGAACCAGACAAGGATGCCCACTCTCACCACTCCTATTCAACATAGTATTGGAAGTATTAGCCTGAGCAATCAGAAAAGAGAAGGAAATAAAGGGCATCCAGATTGGAAAGGAAGAAGTCAAACTGTCCCTGTTTGCAGATGACATGATCCTATATATCGAACAGCCCAAATCATCTACTAAAAAACTCTTAGGGGTGATAAATGGTTCAGCACAGTAGCAGGATACAAAACCAACACACAAAAATCAGTAGCATTTCTATTCACCAAGAGTGAACAAGCAGAAAGAGAAATCAAGAAAGCCTGTGCATTCACAATAGCCACCAAAAAAATAAAATACCTAGGAATTGAACTAAGGATGTGAAAAATCTCTATAAAGAGAACTATAAACCACTCCTGAGAGAAATT
>NW_007726723.1:2487-2704 GCF_000696425.1 Galeopterus variegatus
GGAGAAGACAGCACAAGAAAAAGTTGGACTTGGCCATGATTACCTGCCCTGCCCCCACTTATTTCAGCAATATTTTTCCTTTAAACCAAAGGAAGTGCTCAGGAAAGCCTAGTGACTGATGCAAATTACACCTTTTTTTCCCTCTGTCTAGCTTGTATGGCACTGGGGACCAAAGCATAGAAGCCAGTGAATGCACAGCATCTCTCTCCGAATTCTT
>NW_007726723.1:3165-9951 GCF_000696425.1 Galeopterus variegatus
ACACTCTCACACACACACAAAAAAACAAACAAACAACAACAACATCAACAACAACAAAAAAAAAAAAACCGGGGAGGGGGGGAGAGAGGAAGATATAACAACCACAACTTTTTTTTTGAAGTTCTTACAACAAGAAAATGGAGGGGACACACCTGGGTGGGAGGGGGGAGAGGGAGGAGGGAGGGAGGTTTCGGTGATGGGACACAATAACTAACTACATTGTATATTGACAAATTAAAAATAATAATAAAAAAAAAAGCACACACAGGTAAATCCCAAACAATAACTCAAAAATTGGAAGAAATGGCATGAAGACTATTAAGTTTATTCTTAATCAGTTTGAACCTCGAACTCAAGGATATAGATGGATTGTTTTGTCAGGAGAATTCCACAGCATGAGGATGAATTCGACTTTCAGTGTTTGACTCAGCTGGTAATTATTTTTCTGCTCTCACTACTGTCTCAGGAAATGTATTTTGTTTCTGCATCTTTAAAATTCATACTTTTTTATATCCAAAAGCACAGACAGCAGGGTCTCTAGATATTTGCCCACCCATGCTCATAGCAGCATGATTCACACGAACCAAGGTGGACCCACCCAAACGTCCACTGACAGATGAATGGATAAACAATATGTGGTATATATACATACAGTGGAATTATTCAGCCTTAAAAAGGAAGGAGATTCTGACACAGGCTATGATATGGATGAAACTTGAGGATATTATGCTAAGTAAAATAAGCCAGTCACAGAAGGACAAATACTGTGATGATTATGTGGGTTATGTAGAGTAGTCAAACTTACAGAAACAGAAAGTAGAATAGCGGTTTCCAGAGGCTGGGGTGAGAAGAAAATGGGGAGTTGTTTAATGGGAATAGAGTTGCAGTTTTGCAAGATGAAAAAGTTCTAGAGATTGATTGCACAACAATGTGAATACACTTACCACTACTGAACTGTACACTTAAAAAAGGTTAAGATGGTAAATTTTGTTATGTGTATTCTATCACAAAAATTATTACAGTTTCAAAAGTTTATGTTCATAGTCAGTGTTTATTAACTTTATCAATTTATTAATTGTTAAACTCTTCAGTAGCTTATTACTATTCATTATCAGGATCTTCTTTATATCATATTCTATTTAAGATATGTGGATGGCTCTACATTAAAAATGCTTTAAAATTGATATATACAGTTATAGCTCAACAACAGAAAAATACATGTTCATGGGAGGAAAAGCTTTAATGCAATAGACCATGCATTTTCAACTGCAACAATGTCACCCACAAGGGTACAAAATTAGTTCTTGCAGGGGGAAACAAAAATCTCACACTTTAGATGTATAAAACATGGGTAAACATACAGTAGTTAAACAGATATAAAATACATCTGTATTATCAAAGTTTTATGGGGCAGTGGGAAAGACAATTAAGAAAAATGTCTAAAAAAGTCTTCTTAAGGGGGTAAAAATGAAAATAAGGTTGAGAAACAGTGCAACGGATAACATGTTAACTGTGGTAATTTTCTAGGTGGCAGGACACTGTGATTTTGTTCATTTATTAATCCTTCTTGTATAACCAGTGTTTTTCTAAGCATGTACTATTAGTATGATCATATCGTTAAAATGTACTAGTTTTAAAAATCAGTTAGTAAGATTGTGTATATGCTATATGAGCATAATCATATTTTGAAATGCAAAAGAAAAAGACTATAAAGAAATAGAAAAAAATATTAATAAAGGTTATCTTTAGGTGATGCAACTATGGGCCAGTTTTTCTTCCTTCTGTTTTCTTTTCTTTTCCAAATTTTCCATAATAAAGAAAAATATAAGTTGTGGTCACCTGCCCCGGGCCATATCAGGAGAAAACTGCAAGAAAATTTCTTCCATTTATTTATCTATTTATTAATTCTACCACAATTTATTAAGCAGATATGATGTGTCAAGTCCTATGCTAGGCCATGCAGTTCAATGTTGAATGAGACAGACATGGACCATGGCACTTACACTCTTATGAGAAGGCAGACAAAGATCAAATAAAAAATGACAAAAAAAGTAATAGCAAGGTTGAAATACAAAATTAAATTATGGGAAGTTTATCAGGGTAGTCAGGAAAGACGTCCTTAAGACTGTGTAAGCTATGACCTGCACAAAGGAAGTAGCTGCTAGGTTATAAGAGGAGGTCTAATATTCCAGGGAAAGGAAACTCCATGAGGAAAGTCCTTGAGTCAAGGAAGGCCAAGCCCAGTGTGACTGGACAGTTGTGAGCACTGGGAGGTGTTGGAGCAACAGAGCTGCTCGTGCAGGGCTTCACACACTGTGACAACTTTGGGATTTTATACTGTGCACAGAGGGGAGCTATGGAAGAATGGTACAGCATCAGAGGGTTGTGATCCAAGTCGTATTTTAAGAAGATAACCTTTGTTGCTATGAGGAAAGCGTATTGGAGGGGAGGAAATATGCAAGCAGGGAATCAATCAGGACCCTGTTGTGATTGTCCAGGACTCCGAGCCCCCACGCAGTACCCTACTCACACTGCAAGTCCTCTCCACGTGACTGCCAAGCCCCACATTCCCTGGTGCTGCTTTTGCTTCGTTGGCAATCGTTTTAGCTCTGTTGCCATGGGGGCGGCACTATCAATAAGATCACAGCACTTCTTCCAAATCTATGTCCCTAGTTATGTCTTCAGTTCATGTTTTTGTCCCTACTGGAATTATCCTTTATCAAATACTACCTCCATACCCCTCTACTGTCACTTGGACTCCTCTGCAAAGTTGATGAAAGATTTCCTCTTGAAATTTCAGCTCTTTTGGTCTCATTCCAACGAATATTTGTGTGATACTTTGCTTGCCGGGTACTGTGCTAAGCACTGGGGATAAATCTGTTAGCAACACCAGCACTCCCAGAGAGTTTTTACTCTTCCACGAGGTTTGATTCCCTCAAATGAAGAATTTAATTTGAATAACCCAAAGGACATTTCTTTCTTCCTTAAGGATGACTAAGCGATGTCTTCAAATGTTATCTTCTACTGTTCACGGGATCCCTACTTTTCCATGGCAATATCTCAGATCCTAAAGCAGTCTGGATGTTTAGGTTTTCTTCTGTATTCCTCTATGATGTGGTTCAGGCAACTGTTTCTGGAGCCACTCTCCATCTCACACTCTCTGGTCGAGCCATTCTGAACTTCTCTCTTCTCTACTGTGAGCGACTGGTACTTACCTGTAAGTGATTCTCTCAGTCTGATGCACCCTTTCCTCTAAGAGTCCCAGGACTAAGTCTTTGTCATCCTTTAGGGTTTAGTTTAAAACACCATCTTTTCAAAGAAGCATTTCCTATTACCCTTCCTTAGAGAGAATATCATCCCAATTATCCTCTGTAGATAGATTATGTTATAATAATTATAATAATGAATGATTATTTTATACCTTTTCCTGGCTTGTTTTTACTCTGCCTCCTTCATTCAATATAAGTTCTATGTGGGTAGGATCTATGCTTATCTTCTTCACTGCAGTGCAGCCCGACACATAGAGGTGCCCAAAGATTGCTTTTTAAATGAGTTCTGAGAGAATGAACGAATGCCATTCACTGTGTCCAGAATACGCTTTCTCTTTTACTTTAACTTAGTCAATACCAAGCAGGTCTCAGATTATATGGCACTTCCTATGGAAACACTTCCTTGAATCCCCTAGTTTATATCTTTCTGCTGTGTGCTCCCATGGTATCTTAAGTCATTGGTCATAGTTATATCACCTGTTACCTGTGACATTTTGTTTAGTTTATTTATTCTATGCTGGCACCAAGACCAGTGCCTAGTATATAGTAGTTTGAAAAAAATATCCATTCCAGAAATAAATACCTCTAAGTAATTTTAAGTTTATCGGAGGAGTTAAATTTCTACCCACCTTTATTCAAAAACATTCTGAAGAGTACATATCAATCTAAAACTTCCTTACAATCATTAGAACTGAAAAAGGGACTTCCATTCTCAGTCAAAACCGAGTAACAGAGACTAGAGTTACCTTCCCAATTTAAACAACCAAAAACCAGATTAAAATATATGAAATAACATTTTACAAGACAACTGGACATGAAGCAACAAACAGCACTTTCTGCTAAGCCCCATTGTCCTAGCTCACTGCCTGAGAGACGTATCAGGCCACACGTAAGAAGAAGAACTAAGGCAGAGCCCAGTGAACTATATGAGTTGAGAAAATGCAGCTGAGAACCCAGAGAGACTGCGGCAGCCAGAGTTCACAGAGAACGGTACTAGAAAGAACAGCACAGCATGAGAACTTCAGAGATCTGACTCAAATTCTGAACAGAGTAGTTATCATCACATGCATTTGAGGAAACTACATAAGGCCAGGAATAAAATCACCTAAAATCACCACAAGGATTAGGGAAAGAGTATGTGGAACTCAAACAGGACTAGTTATGTTGCCTGTTCTCAATAGCCAGACTAGAAAAGATTTATGACCCATAGGCATTTTGTAAAGTATCCAGAAGAGTCTGTAGAATCTGTAGATATTTAAAAGATAGGACAATAAGATAGTATTATAAACAATTTTATTCCTATAAATTTAACACCTTCAATGAAAAAATTCTTGAAAGATATAAACTATCAAAGGTCACTTCAGGAGAAATAGATAACCAGAATAAATCTATATCTATTAAAACAAATTTAAAACCCTTTACACAAAGGAAACTTCATTTCCAGATAGGTTCACTGGTAAATCCTACCAAATGTTTAAGAAAGAAATGACTACATAATACTACATACATGTACGTACTACATAAAATTTTCCAGAAATTAAAGAAAAGGAAACACTCCACAACCTATCCTATGAGGACAGCAATATCTTGACACCAAAATCAGATGAGGCATTAAAAGAAAATTATAGACCAATCTTCCTCATGAACTTAGAAGCAAAACTTCTTACTAAAATTTTAACAAATTGAATCCAACAAAATATGAAAAGGATAATACATCATGATCAAGTGGGGTTTATCCAAATACACTAGTTAACTTTAGGTGTCAACTGGACTAGATTATGGAATACCTAGAAACCTGGTAAAGCATTATTTTGGGGTATGTCCATGAGGGTGTTTCCACAGGAGGTTAGCATGTGTGCCTGAGAGGACTAGGTGGAAAAGATCTGCCTTCAACATGGGTGGGCACCATCCAATCTGCTAGGGGTCTAGAGAGAACAAAAATGGAGGAAAAGGCAAATGTATCTCTCTATCTGCTGCAGCTGGGACATCAACTCTATCCTCCTGTCCTTGGACATGAAGTTAAGGATTTACACCAGTGGCACCCCCAGCTCTCAGGCCTTTGGCCTCAAAGAGAGAGTTACATCATTGGCTTCCCTGATTCTGTGGTCTTTGACTTGGACTGAGCCATGCTACCAGCATCCCAGGGTCTCCAGCTTGCACATGGCCTACTGTAGGACTTTTCAGCCTTTATAATCATGTGAGTCAGTTCCCCTCTGATATGTCTATATCATATCCTATTGGTTCTCTCTGGAGAACCCTGACTAATGCACGAAGGAATGCAAAGTTTAATGTTTGAAAAATCTATCAATTTACTTCACCATATTAACAAGCTGAAAAAAAAAAGATATGATCATCTGAATAGATACAGAAAAATCAGTTGACAAATCATATTTAATAGTGGAATACAAATTTTTTTCCTCTATGATCAGAACTAAGAGAAGGAAATCCACTCATTCACCACTTCTATTCAACATTGTACTGGAGGTTCTAGCCAGTGCAATAAGGCAAGAAAAATAAATAAATAAAATGCATCCAGTTTAACAAAGAAGAAGTAAAACTGTTTTTATTTACAGACATAGTTATTTACATAAAAAATTAAATCTACAAAAAAAATCAATGGAATATATATTCTACTAGAATTAATAAGTAAATTTAGCAAATTGAAGTACACAAGACTAACAAACAAGAAAATCAAAGATATTTCAATGCCACATATGTACTAGCAACAAACAATTAGAAACCAAATTTTGTAAAGACTACAATAACATCAGAAACATTAAATAGGTGAAAATTTGACAAGACCTGTATATAGAATATTATAAAACATTTCTGAGACATATTTTTTTAAACTAAGTGGAGAGATTTACCCCATTTATGGTCGAAAGGCTCATTATTATTAAAAGTAATTCTCAAACTGAGCTCAAGATTCAACGTAATCCCAATAAAATCTCAGCAGGCCTTTCTTGTAAGAATTATCAAATTGATTTTAAAATTCATATGGAAATGCACAGGAGATAGTATATCCAAAAAGAAAACAATAACAAAAAACCCCTTTCAAAAAAAAAGAAAAAAATTAGAGTGCTAACACTACCTGATTCCAAGGCTTATTATAAAGCTACAGGAATAGAGAGAGTGTGGTAATGGCATAAAGACAGATGAATAGATCAGTGGAACAGAATAAAAGTTCAGAAATAGACCCACACATATGTACATTGATTTTCAACAAAACTGCAAAAGCAAATCAATAGGAAAAGAATATACCTTATAATAATGCTTAAACTATTGCATATCTATATAAAAATAAATGTACACACAAATCTACTCAAAATAGAATACAGACCAAAATGTAAAAACCAAAAGCCATACAACTTTTAAAAGAAAACATAGAAAACCTTTGTAACCCTAGTTAAGCAAAGGTTTCGTAGACACCACAAACTGAATCAATTTTTTAAAATTATAAATTTTTTCATCAAATTAAATTATTTTGCTTTTTTAAAGACATCATTTAGAGAATGAA
>NW_007726723.1:10061-10717 GCF_000696425.1 Galeopterus variegatus
ATAAATTTTTTCATCAAATTAAATTATTTTGCTTTTTTAAAGACATCATTTAGAGAATGAAAAGATAAGCCATACTGAGAGAAAATATTTTCAAGTCATATATCTGATAAAGAATTTATCTGGAATACATAAACAATCCTCAAAACTCTATAGTAAGAAAACAAAAAGTACAATTTTTAAAGGGCAAAGGTTTTGAATAGATACTTCATCTGTTCCACAGGTGGCAAATAAATGAAATGATGTTCAACACCATTAGTTATTAGAGAAATCCAAATTAAGTCCACAAATGATACCACTACAAACCTATTAAAATGGCTAAAATTAAAAAGACTGAGCATACCAAGTATTAACAAGGATGTGAAGCAACTGGAACACCTATACACTGTTGGTAGGAATATAAAATGATACATCGCTTTGAAAAATAGTTTGGCAGAATCAAACAAAGGTAAACTTACACCACGTGACCCAGTCATTTCACTCCTAGGTATTTACTCAAGATAAATGAAGCTTATGACTATGCAAAGACTAATACATGAGTATTCATAGCAGCTTTATTTGTAATAGCCAAAAACTGGAAACAACCCAAATGTCCATGAGCAGATGAATGGATAAATAAAGTGTGGCATATCTGATAACGGAACAATAGCATTCAGTAG
>NW_007726723.1:11950-27512 GCF_000696425.1 Galeopterus variegatus
ATCACCTAGGTAACGCTAAAGCAGCTAGGTGCTAAAGTGAATGCTATGAAACTTTCCTATATCCAAAGCTAAAATGAAAATGCATATGAGTAATGACTAGGCCCCATGTAAACATCCAAAAGGTTGATACAATAGAAAGATTAATTGAGAGCCTGTGACCTGATTAGATTTTTCAGAAATGTTTCTGCAATTAGCTAGCTGTAACCTGGAGCGTATCCCTTAATGTCTTGGGATATTACTCTCTTTATCTATAAATTTAAGATGTTGAACTCAATTTAGAGAGTCCCTTCCAGAGCTCTAATTCAAAATATATTCCTATATTCTTTCTTTTCTATTATTCTATTTTTTTATGACATGAAAATATGAGCATACTTCAAAAAGCTCATGGAAATATTTGTTATCTTTTTATTCCATTTTTCCATGGACTTTTTAAAGTAACTTCATACATGTGTCTAAAACTAAGGGAAATATAAAAATTCAAGAAAGGAATAAAATGGAATTTATATACAGATCAGAGGGGCAAAAATTATTGCTACCATTTGATCCAGCTAGTCAACCATCAAGTATTGGTCAAGCTCCTATGGCATTTATTTGCATGTGTTGTTTACAGAATAAATAAAGTTTTAATAATTGGTCAGCATGTTTCACTTGCAGGTTGAAAGAAAAAGGCATTTTAGATGGTACCAGTTTTTTACAAATAAAAATGTTTAAACATAAAATCTTAGGTTAGTTTTATCACAATCCATTCATAATCATATTATAATTTTAGAATACCTTGAATCAAGGACCCTGCCCTCTAAGAGATTGCCTTCTAAAAAATAAACAAGTACGTGATATCGTCTACTCTGCTTAGGTTGTACAAGGTTACTGAACTAAAAAGAAAAACCCCTAAATACCTGTGGCTAACGTTCCTACCAAGATGCAGCTTTTCTAAGGCCCCCAACCACAAACCTACAGTTAAGGATTAACCTCTGCAGTCAAATCATAATTATGCAAAGTGTCCCTCCAAGTGGTAAAGATTAGTACTCCAGAAAAGAGATTACAGTGGAATTTAAAGCTCAAAACATAGAACTAAAGTCTAAGATTAAGGGGGAATCTTCTTTGAGTTTTAAGGACTGGGCAGAGGTTCAGAACTGGCGCTCTGTTCAAGAGGCACTATTTCTTTTTGAAGTGAACATGCAGCAACATCTTAGTGAGCAGATCCTTTGCTGCACCAGGATTATTCTCTTACCTTAGGTAGACATTTAGGAATAGAAAAGCACACCACTTTGGAAAAAAAGGAAATTTTTTTAACATTTACTTGTACGTATTTGTGGGGTACAGTGTGTTGTTTCAATACATGCATATATTGCACATTGATTCACTGAAGGTAGATAGCATAGTTTTGTACCCGTTAATTCACCACTTCCCCTCCCAGCCTCTGGTAACCAGTATTCTACTCTCTACTTTATGAGAACCTTCTTTTTTTTTTTTTTAATTCCAAATATGAGTGAGATCATGTGGTATTTGTCTTTCTGTGCCCGGCTTACTGGCCTTAACATAATGGTCTGCATTTCTATCATGTTGCTGTTGCTACAAATGACAGGATTTCTTTTTTTTTTTAATAGCTGCATAGTATTCAATTCCAAATATGAGTGAGATCATGTGGTATTTGTCTTTCTGTGCCCGGCTTACTGGCCTTAACATGATGGTCTGCAGTTCTGTCATGTTGCTGTTGCTACAAATGACAGGATTTCTTTTTTTTTTTAATAGCTGCATAGTATTCCAATGTGTGTACATACCACAGTTTTTTAAATCCATTCATATGTTGATGGGCATTTAGGTTGATTCCATCTCTTGTCTATATTGAACAGTGTTGGGATGAACATGGGAGCACAGGTGTCTCTTCAATATATTGATTTCATTTCCTTTGAGTATTTACCCAGAAGTGGGACAGCTGGGTCATTAGGTAGTTCTATGCTTAGTCACCTGAGGAATGCTGATACTGTTTTTCACAATGGCTGCACGATTTACATTCCCACCAACAATGCAGGAGAGTTCCAAAAAAGGAAAATTTCTGATGGTAAATAACATTATTTAAAAAATTATAACATTAAAGAAAATTATTCAAAAGAATTCAATATTATCAGAAAGAATAGGACAACAAATACTTAAGTATATCTCTCAAATCTCATTTTTTCACCAATCTGGGGAGCCTAGAGATCCAGATCCAAATTCAATTTATCTAAGCAAGTCTATTTATTTTATTTCTTTTCTATAACTTGGAAATATTTGATTTACTTATTCTTTATTCAGCAAATATTTAATGGATTTCTTCTGTGTATCAGACAGAATAATGGTTGTGGTCGATACAAAAGAAGGGAAGATACAAAGATGCAAAGTCGTGTTCCTGGTCCCTGAGGGTTTCTTAGACCACTGAAGAAGACAGATACTGAACTCAATAGAGTAGGAAAGATCTCATTATTCCAGACAGTGTCAGAGAAAGCCTTACAGAGAGGAGTGGAGAGCCTTGAAGAAATGATCACCAGGAATTAGTTATAGGCAAGAGGGGAAAGAGGATTCCAAAGACATCGGCATGTGTGAAAGCTCAGAGAATGAAATGTGAATGGTACTTTCTGACACAGGAAAGTTACTTGGTTTGGTTGGTGCATTTAGGGAGTTGTCACAGGAAGGAAGAAACACAGGATATAGCTGGTAAAGTGAGATTGGGGCAGACCTTAGAGGGCCTGTTCAAACACAGTTTAAGAAGTTGGATAGGTAATTATTGGCAAAGAGAGATATCAAAGACTTGCAAACAGGGGAATTGGATGATCAAATTTGGGCTTTAGAAATAGAATTTAAATTAAGTAGTTTTCAATACTCTTTCAAGGAGCCCTACAAAGGAGTTCTACTGGGCGTCCGCTGAAGGTAAGAAAGGACAGGGAGACTAAATGGGCCAGACGCAGATTCTCCCACCCCATGTACATCAGAGGGCTCACCTTTTAACTGTTTGATATATTGAGTTTGCTTTGGGTGTTTTCCTATCATTTCCCTTACTGTTTTATAGGTTTAGCTTTTACACTTAGGTTTACTATCTATTCTAAGTCAAATTTGTGACTGAGGTAAGGGTGAAGGTTCATATTTTTCTTTATGGAAATGCAGTTATTACAACACTTACTGAAAAGAATATTCTTTCCTTATTGAATTACCTTGACACTTTTGTCAAAAATCAATTGACCATATATGCATAGGTCTACTTCTGCCCTTTCAATTCTGTTCTTTGGATCACTGTTTGTTTTAAGTCAATCCTATGCTATTAATATTCCTGTGGTTTCTTAATAATAGTAAGTCTTGAAATCAGGTAACATGTGTGCTCCAAATTTGTTTATCTTTTTCAAAATATTTGGTTATTCTAGGTACTTGAAATTTTAAATAAATTTTTGAACCAGCCTCTCAATTACTAAAAAAATTCCTGTAATTTTGGTAGTTCTCAGCAATTTGAGAATGATGTGTGCTGTGGTTTTCTGTTTGTTTATCCTGCTTGTCTGCGTGAATTTCATTGGATTTCTTGGATCTATGGGTTTATAGTGTTCATCAAACTGGAAAATTCTTATCAACTAGATTTTCTTTCCTTTCCCTCTATCTGAAATTCCAATTACATGTATGTACAGGTCACTGATGCTGTCTTTTTTTTCTTTTTTTTTTTAGTCTCTTTTTTCTCTGTCCTTCATTTTGAATAGTTTCTATTACTACATTTTCAAGTTCTCTTATCTTTTCTTCTTCAGTGTCTAATCTACTGTAAATCCCATATAATGAAGGTTTCATATATTGTATTTTTTGTCTCTAGAAGTTTTTCTTTATAACTCAAATGTATTTTCTCATTGTGCTCTTGCTTATCTTTAAATCTTTGATCATACTGAGTCCACTTATAATAGTGCTTTTATTATTTATATCTGCCAATTCCATCATCACTGTCATTTCCTGTTCTATTTTATATTGACTCATGTTTCTTCTGCTTATGAGTCACATTTTCCTGCTTCCTAGTACGTCTAGTAATTTCTGACTGGATGCTAGGCATATTATATGTGTTTTTAGTTGTTAGTGTCCTGGATTTTGCCATCTTCTTTAAAGAGTATTGGACTTTGTTCTCAGAGACAGTTAAGTTGCTTACTGGTATGCTTGATTGTTTTAAGACCTGATTTTAAGCTTTGTTAGGGCAATCTAAGTTAGCTTTTACTCTATGGCTAGCTTATCCCTATTATTAAAGCATGACCTTTCTGGTGTGTCTGTACTGAAGGCCTGGACGATTAATGAGCACTCTTTATTCTGGCCGATCAGAACTCAAATATCTCTTAGCCCTGTGTAAACTCTTGGAATGGTTCCTCTTACATCAATAAAGCCATTCTTTATCTGGCCTCATGTGTTATTACAGTTTGCATATATGTGTTACTATTTCGCAAAGCCTAATAAGGACCACTCTGCAGATTTTTTGGAGCTCTTTTCCTGATCTCTGGAGTTCTTTGCTACAACTTCCAGCCACCTCAGCCTCCCCAAGCTCTGATCTCCGTCTCTTCCACTGAGCTAGATCACTTTCCTCTCTCTGCTTGGGATTTTTCTCCCCGATTCACTGTCCAGAATGTATTTCCAGACAGTGAGCTCCGATAATCACAGGTTTCAGCTTGTATGTTTCCTTTCTCTCTGTTATCACTGTGCTGCCTATTATCCAATTTCTGAAAACCATTTATATGTTTGCCCAATTTGGTTTTTGTTTATGATGTAAAGGTAAGTCAGGTCATATTACCATCTTAGTCAGAAGCAGTCCCAAATTGTTCTTTTGTTTGTTTGTTTGCTTTTAGGTTAAGCCAACCTTAAATCCTGAACAAACCTAACTTGTTTATTATGTATTATTCTTTCTATACATCATAGATAGTATTTCTAGTATTTCATTTATTGTTGCATATATTTCTTAAGATAATCGGCCTGTAGTTTTCCTTCTGTTGAAAGATAATTCCCAGGGGAGATCTTGACTTGCCACTTAGTCCTGGCCTTCTGAGCAAAGGATATGTCTGTATTACAAACAGCCTCAGAAACTAGAGTATTCCTCCAAAAAGATTTAGAGATGAGCCTATTTAGGGAAGTTCCAGAGTGGTAAAGATAAAGTTCTCTTCTTCCTTTCCGCACTGGAGATTTGTTTATATTACAGGGTAATGAATAATCTCTCTTTCCAACAGGAAGAAAGGGGCAGATGTGCCCCATAAGATCTCAGCGTCCCCTAATTTTGGCACCCTCATGGCTTTTCCTGTGGGGATTGATACATGGTTGGTCAATACAAGATGTTTCTCTGGTCTGGCTGCTATTCTTGCTGTGAGTAATAGTTGTCTGTTTCTGTGACCTATGGGTCTTATGTTCTTTTGTCAGTGTATATAAATATATACACTTTATATATGACTTTGTGGGTCAAAGTCAAATAAAATCTCAGATCCTTTACAGATTACTTCCTAACATGTTCCTCTTATGTCGTTATCAGATATTGGTATCAAGATTATGCCAGCCCATGAAACAACTTGGGAAGTAATTCCTCTCGTTTATTCTCTGAAAAAGAAAAAAAAATGTAAATGTTTGGAGAAATTATTTAGAAAATTCATCTGGGCCTGGAGTTTTCTTTGTCAGAAGGTGTTTCATTACCAATTCAATTTCTCATAATAAATATACTTAAATTTGGATATTTCCCACTGAATTGCCTTCCATTTCACTTATCCTCTCTTCAGCTTTGTGTAAACTTGTGCTAAAACCATCTATTGATATTTTATTGGCTCTTTCCTTATCAAATTCTAATCCTGACTAACATTTTTTCTTAGCAATTTCTGGAAGTTCTTTGGGATGTCTCACATGTGTTTATTTAAAAAGTCTTTTTGCTTCCATGTAATACCTGCCATCCCTCCGCCTTTACTCTAGATCCTTATAAGGATGTCTGCTGCCTAAACTACTGAGGCCATGCTAGATATAATGTGCCCAAGGACAAAGAACTGGGTGCTACTGAAAACAGGTGGGGAAGCTTCCACTCTATTGTTGCCAAAGCCACTGGCGTCAAGCCTATTGAATTTGGCAGGGCTGAGTTGTGTTTTCAAAGTCCTGTGGATATTTCAGCAAGTTAGCTCTTTAGGTTTTTTTAAAAAAAATTTTAATTAACAAATAAAAATTGTACATATATTATGAACATTATGTTTTGGTATATGTATACATAGTGGGATGACTATACTAAGTCAAGTTTTTTAAGTGAGAACACTTAAAATCCACTCTCAGTAATTTTCAAGTATACAATACATTATTATTAACTAGTCACCATGAAGTACAATAGATCTCTCAAACTTATTCTTCCTGTCTAACTGAAATTTTGTCACATTTGACCAATATCTCCCCAATTCCCCCAACCCTAGCCTCTGGTAATCACCTTTTTACTCTCTGTTTTTAGGAGTTCAACCATTTTGGATTCTACATATAAATGAGATCATGCAGTATTTGTCCTTTTGTCCGTGGCTTTTGTCACTTAACATAATGTCCTCCAGATTTATCCATGTTATGGCAAATGAGAGGATTTCTTTCTTTTTAAAGGCTGAATAGTATCCCATTGTGTGTATATACCACATTTTCTTTATACATTTATCCACCGATGGGCATTTAGGTTAATTCCCTCATATCTTGGCTATTATGAATAATGCTGCAACAACCATTGGAGTGCAGGTGTCTTTTTGACATACTAATTTGGTATCCTTTGGCTATATATGCTTTTTAGTTTTAACAATTATGTGATAGTCCTCTCATCCTAGAATTTGAGTCTCAGTTCCTAACAATAAGCCAGAGAACAAACCAAGTAACATCATCTTCTATGTTCCTGTTAAAATAAGTAATAATTACTAGGATGTGTTTGTGTGCATGTATGTATGTGTCTTTGATTCAATAATTTGGGTGAGGAGACTAATAAAATCTCCTTAAGTTCTAAACGCAGTTGTGACCCATTTGACTTACTATGGAGCCAACCAAAAGATGACACTAGCTACTTGGGATCTAAAGAGCCATGCCCTGATCTTCTCTGTATTTATCCTATCAGTTAACAGAAGACCTTGTAAACAGTGGTCCCTTAATAAAAGTTGATGGGGCCGAGCCCGTGGCACACTCAGAGAGTGCGCTCCCACCGCGGGTTCGGATCCTATATAGGGATGACCGGTGCACTCACAGCGCTCACTGGTTGAGCGCAGTGTGGCCGGTCTCAAAAAAGACAAAAAAAAAAAAGTTGATGAATAAACAGATAAGCACTTGTGGTATAGTTAAGTCCTCTGCTTCAGCTGAGAGAAGTTGTTCAAGTGTCTTCCATATTATACAAAACACAGGGAGCTGAAGCCACTGGATTATAACATTTTATCAGCTCAGTATAATCAGAGATAACATTCAACTGATACCATTATATAGATTGTTAAAGTATTGAAACTATTTCCATAATAATCAGTAAATATCCACTGTCCTGAGTTCTAGGAGTAGTCCCACATCAACATTCCTAAAATTAATGCTTACTCTGGCAGCACGCCTCCAGGCGTCACTACCCAAGCCAGGCTGCACCTGCTCCACACACCCTAGCTGTGCACTACACACAACACCAAGGTTGCCAGGGGTCTGATAGCTGCCACCAGGCAGATCCTGTTCCTGCATGTCCTCCCAGGTAGAGCATGCCTGGACTTAGGTAGAGGACATGGTACACCTGCCAGTGGTGCTGGCACCCAAGTGACCAAATGCCCAATGTCAAATCTACCACTGGCTGAAAAACCCCTAGTATTACCTTTTTATGACCACCAAGGGAGATATAGTCAACAGAGGATTTGGGGTCTGAGAAAAGGAAAGAAATAGGAAAAGCAGACAGGTGGATAGCAATAGAGACCACCACCAATGCTGGTCAGATACTGTGAGTGACGTTAACGCACTGGGCACCCTTGAACCAAGAGCATGGCCTCGGGGCAGATGGTGACTGTGAGAGAGATTTGAGCTGGGAAGATGGTTAGGATTCAGGGCATCCTTACTGAGTGCTTATTAAAATTCACCTTGAGCAAATGAAATGAGTTTGTTGAAACTGACTAGATGCCTGTTCCTTGTGTGCACAGCAGCTTTGATTTTATTAATAAAAATAAAACTACTTTAACAAAGTGCTTGCTATGTGCCCAGCACTGTTCTAATCATATATAAACCTATTCATGAAGATTATCACCAGCAACTGCATTTTAAAAATGAGGAAATAGAGGGAGCAAGAGGTTCTGTAATATAGAAACCCAAGCAGCCTGGCAACAGAACCATGCTCAATTGTACCACAAAATGCTACCCTTTTTCTGACCTGAAGAATTAGGTTTGGTTTAATTGAACATGGTCTTCCAATGTGTCATTTTTGTTACTCTGTATATAATAAATATATTTAATATTCAAAAATTGTGAAAAGAATTAAAAGAACTGGAATTTTTTTTTTTTTTTTTTTTTTTTTAGTTGGCTGGTAGGGGGATCTGAACCCTTAATCTTGGTGTTATAACACTGCATTGTAACCAACTGAGCTAATTGGCCAGCCCTAGAAAAATAATTTAATTCAATTGCCCTATGCCCAACAGAAGCTGAGAAGAAATTCAGAGCCATCAATTGTATTGATGTTAAGAGAAATTCTCTACTTACAGAAACTATAAGTCACCTGGATATCAATTAAATTGAGAAGAGTCGGAAGACTCTGATATGGTTACTGACAGGTCGTCGTTAACTTGTTCAAGACTGATCTTTGCAGGCCATCTGTCCAAAAAGAAACTGACCTGCTGCCAGGCTCCAGGGACTCCAATGCAGCCCAGTGCTTAAGGCAATCACCCAGCAGCTAAGGCATGTATGTTGTTGGCCATCAGTAGCATGAAAACCATACAAGCTTATAAGTAAATTTATTACAGTATATAACAACACTCTCTTGAGTTTTAAAATGTACACTGTGTATATACTAAGCAAAGAAAAACTGTTAAAACATTTGGGGAATTAGAGAAATGTTCTTCTTTACATTTTTATTTTCAATCTAACTATTGGTTTATTTGAACCGAGCTCTCTAATCCATATTAAACCACTGGACTTTTAACATATGGCAGTATATGTGAATTAGATTAATATGTTTAGATTTCATACAGTTTTCAAATCTTAGTATAAACTCATATTTTAACAGTCTTATTTTTCATAAAACATAGGCAAGTGGGATGCAATTTGTGAATTTTTTGATTAATTATAGAGGACTGTGCTCCCTTTCAAAAATGTGTTAGCCAAAGCTAGAAATCACCTATTTAAGATAAGCAAATGGCTTCAGTAAGACTTGAACTATTATAATTCATCCCACTTGAAGATTGATTAGTTATTTTCCACGGCTCTGTACTACGCACGCACATGTTCACTAATCAAGTAAGGAAATTTGTTCTAGTTCATCTCAGAAAAAGATCTTCTTGGCTTAATGAGTTGTGCTGAGATTAGATGACCCTGAAAGATCCTGTCAGCCAGCTGCTGAGTCTCTGGGATCTGATGAATTTCAAGGTAGAGTACAGTTAATGAACAATATATCATTTGGTTAGTTTTGTGTCAATTTTTTTTCGTAAAACCATCCAAAAACTATTATAGTTTGTAGACTTACTTAAGAAACTGTGTTTTTATGCCTGTGTGCATTTTCTATGAAACTTTCTTTGTCCCTGAGATTCTTAAATAATTATAATTTAAAAACCAAACAGTATCTCACATGTGCTAGGCACTGGGCCATAAGCTTTATATGCATTATTTTATTTAATCCATACATCTTCATTTGGTAGATATTATTATTATGTCCATTTTACTGATTGTTAATCTGGGGTTTAAAGAGGTTAGGTAAATTGGGAAAGCTAACACAGAGAGTTTGTTTAAGAACTGGGCTTTTAAGGTTTTGCTGTCTGAGAATAAAGCCTTTACTATGCACTATGCAACACGGCCTCCAAAACATACATTTAAAGTGCTTTAAGGATTTTCACAGATTATGTTGTTTAATTCTCACAGGGACCTCTCAGAGAGATGCGCACATTTTATACTGTGTAGTGGAGCCCAGAGTCCAGCTCAGGGCCAGAGCTGCCTTTACTTCAGCCTAATTTAAAAGAGAAAACTTGTCAAATCCAAACACCATTACCTTAGCTAAAAGTAAAAATCATTTATATTTCTAAAAAATAAACATGGAAGAAAAAAATGTTACTACTCTAGTATGTAACACACACTCAGGTGTATCTAAAATATGAAAAAAAAAGATCCTATATATATTTCTAAATTTAGCCTACTTGCCTTCTTACCATGAAGCATTCTAAAGGTAAAATGGGGGAAAACATTATTTTTTGCTATTTAGCTAGTAAAAATCATGACTTTTCTGGTAGTGGTAATCATTTTCAAGGTGGAAGATTTTTATAAACATGTCAATGATAAAAAATTAAAAAGAGTATAGCAATTTTTCAAACTTTGCTTTCCACTAGAATTTTAAACATTCTTGGGTCATTTATTGACAGATTTTACTTGGTCAATTTTCTAAATTTTTAACATAAAGGAAATGATAGGATTGGGGACATTCCGTTAGCTTACTTTATGGATCTAACTGTTGAAATGATCTTTTCAAAGCTACTTGGGATAGGTTTTTTGAGCACTCAGCTCTTCCCTGAGGATTGCCCCATTGAAACCAATGGTGATGATTTAATTAATCAACAGAATCTTAATATATAAATGCCAAGGCAACGTTTATCTTCTGGGTATTCCTGCTACACTGACATCTGAAAACCAAAGAGCTTTTTCCTTCACTTTATCATGTATTTAATTGTTTTTTTTCAGAGTACAGTTTCATTAGCAGTATATTTACCTTGCACCAAAAACATGCTTGGCAAAAGTAAATAAAATAGAAATGCAATTGAAAAAATTTTCTGTCCTGTGAAATTGTACTTTGCATACTCACTATGATATATTTTAATATATACATAATTATTGTACAAAGCTGTTTATGTAAAATCAGATATGCTTCATTTTGTGGGAGAGCTAAGGAATTTTTAAGCATAATTTTGACTCTGTGTGATTTTTGCGTGCTCTAACTTAAGAAATTAGCCCCTGGTAAGATATGGTACCACTACATTCAAAATGGAAACAAGCAGTTTTTATTCACCTTTTTTATTAGGAAGATCAAAGCCCAGTTTTAAAACATCAATATTTATTCTGAAGTGTGTAGGTTTCTCCAAATTAAATGATATGCAAATATACACCCAATTTATACCAGCCACCAGGTCACTTTGGTATGGAAGAATCAAATGCCATGTATTCAAAAAATTATATGTAAATGGCTACTCTCAATTCAAAACACTGAATTGCTGAGTATGCCTTTGGATCCTCCTCTTCCTTTCTCTCTTTTTTGTCTGTAGAATGTGATTGAAGTGGCTGAGAATGTTTAACATTTTTAACCTTTAAGGGAGCCTAAAAGCATTCCACGCCCTCCTGAACATCATATGATACTGAAATAAGGTGGAACACCTTGCATCTAGAGTCCATCTGACTTCCAGCCTGCAACCTCTTAGTTCTAAGCTTTAACAGTCTCAGAAATTGCAAAGAAAACAATATAAAAGCACCTCATAGATTAACAGACCATTACTAGTCCTTGACACTTCAGCAGATGAAACCTCGTTGATCCCAGACTATAAAAACGCCTTCTGAAGACTATTGAGCTCCTCTTTGATTCTTGGCCCAAGTCTTAATTTTCTCACAGTGCTGAAGCTCTGTATTTCATTAGGGATATCATCTTAAATCCCCGTGTGCTCCTACTTGTTTTAGTGGGGTTTGTCTTCTACAGATTTATTTGTATCTATCTTGAAGGTGAACTAAGTATTCAAATATATTGCTATTTAGCTAAAAAAAAATTATAGTGTCTTTTTCCAGAAAAAGCCCACTGATTATGAGCCTAAATATTTTTCATTCTAATCTGACATAATCACACCATATTGATTGTTCAGGTTAAAAAAACACCTTATTATGGTTCAGTTCAGATTTTGTTCCGTGGCCTTCTGTTATTCTTGTACTTTCTGTCTCAACTAAATTTGTATTATAGTGTCTTTTTTCAGAAAAAGCCCACTGATTATGAGCCTAAATATTTTTCATTCTAATCTGACATAATCACACCATATTGATTGTTCAGGTAAAAAACACACCTTATTATGGTTCGGTTCAGATTTTGTTCCGTGGCCTTCTGTTATTCTTGTACTTTCTGTCTCAACTAAATTTGTAGAATCTCAAATGGTGATTATCAAAAGTCACAAGACCTTTTTACTCCACACAGCATAAATATTGTCAGCAGAATTGGGGTCTATAATTCCCCTGTAAAGCCAAAATATGAAAATCTGAATCTTCATACAAGCTCAACGCTTTGTACCACAAGTTGTTTATTCTGTAATCATGATGCGTTTATATATATACATAAATGTGCTCTAAACAATCTATACAAAATAAAGAAAAAGGCTTTCTTTCCAGGAATTATCTCATCTACAATTTGATCCACAAAAAAGTAGCTTACATACCCACCGCTTTCTTTTTAGTTTAAAATGCTAACATAAATGTGCTCTAAACAATCTATACAAAATAAAGAAAAAGGCTTTCTTTCCAGGAATTATCTCATCTAGAATTTGATCCACAAAAAAGTAGCTTACATACCCACCGCTTTCTTTTTAGTTTAAAATGCTAACAGTACCATTAGTTTTCCTTGATTACATAAATAACACATTCTTACTGTAGAAAATTTTCACAGCACAAAAAAAAGGAAGAAAGCAAATGGCAACTGAAATTATTTTTCTATAGTAATCTTTTTATTTAATTAAGTTATTTAGTTGAAACTGAAGTTATTAACCATAGCATTAAACACAATGGAAAAAATTGAGTAGCCTGCAAAGTTCCTATCTTTTAGGGATTTTAAATGCAAAGCTGTATCTTCCTGCACCATTAGGTCAGCCATTTGCACTGAGTAATCTATTAAAAAACAATCTAATTGTTCTAAAATTATATTAGCATGATTTAGGTTGTTAACCTAATTAGATGAGTGCCTATTTAGCAACAAGCCAATAATAAATAAGAGTTATTTCACAGAATTATCTGTCATAAGTACGTAAAGACATGCAGTTTTATAGTTCCAAATATAGAGTAGGTATTAAATGCTTAATGACATTAATAAGCCACAAGTCCTAGGAGAAAGGGCAGAAGCATAGCATGGGACTATGATTAAGGTAAAGGCAACTCCCTTGACTTTCATATTTACTAATAAGGAATTTAAATGTTTCATATCCAAAATTATTAACCAAACCAGGGGAACTTCGAGTTGAATTAAAAACCTTTATAAGAAAGATAGCATCCTAAATTACTCTATTCAAACTTAAAGAATTTTGTTTTATGGGTTCAATTGAAATAAATGTATGTAAGTGTATTTAATCACAATATTATTGGACCTAAATGTGCATTGACTTCTACGAACCTATCAAATCTCTGATTCATCTAAACATTAACAGACTATATTGCAGAGTGGAGTTAGTGGGAGGTGAACATAAAATTGATTCAGATAAATCCCCAAAATTAGTGTTCCTGAAAAATACTCTTACACAAAAGAAGGACACGGAGATTGATGGAACTTGATCACCAGCTCAGGGAATCACTGGTTGCTTGATTTCGGGCATCAGAGTCTTAGTTTTCTAATCAATAAGAATGAGGATAATAATCTATTTTGTGAGAATATTAAAAGGTTAGGAAGAAGATGCAGGGACCGAATACCTGCAACATTACAGATTCTCGACAATGTTTTGGTTTACTTCCATTACTGGTCAAAATAGGAGCACCAGCTTTCCCCCATATAAAATGAAAGCAATCCCACTACTCTCATCAATGAATGCTTTTATTACATGCCTATGTGAGAAACCATGCTACACATCATATAAAGTACACTAAAGCAGGATTATGCCTGCCTTAGGAACCCTATAATCCAAGGCAGGCAGGTAGATGAAATGTTTATAAACGTAAATACAAAGTAGATATCCATTCCACAGGAGCTTTTATGTTTCCCTGAAAAGTAGTATTCTGGCCCTTAATAATGGAATCTTGCCTTGTCAACCATCTACCCTTAGTAAAATGAATGTGTTAGAGAAATAGGTTCATTAAGAAATAGATTTTTGATTGTGGATTATTAATTTTAAAATGATATTTACTAAAATTAGCAGATAATTGGAAAGGATATAATAGCATACAACCTATTTTGAAGAGTCATTTTCATATAAATGTGCATATGTATGTATACACACAATCATATATTTTCAAAGCATTTCTGCAAAATATTTTGTGACTTATAGAAATATATATAATCTAGTACAAAATAATAAAAATACTTATAATCAGAGAGAGAGAGACTCTACAGGTAGAAAATCAAAAGAAAGTTCAAACAAATAGAAACAGGCCTTAAGGTCCTCAAAGTCAGTTTCTAAATTTCAATCACTAATTTGGCTCTAACTTTCTAAGCAGCTAAATAGATGTCAGATACAGTATCCAAACTGAGCATGACTAAATATCCTGCTTGCATCAGAGAAGCAAGGCTTTTCCTCACATAGACATCCCGTAGAAGTTTCTCCAGTGAGGTTTCTCATAAATGGGACATTAAAGGGTAATGGGAACAATATCTACAACAGCAACCCTCAGGAAGTGAAATCATTTTTTTAAGAAACTATATTCTGAGAATACTGCAGTACAAGACTAACAAAGGAAAGTGAAATTTACTTTTTAAAAAATCCTCTGGAAAGAATGTAACTAGCTATATTAGTCCATTTTGTATTACTATAACAGAAATACCTGAAACTGGGTAATTTATATAGAACAGAGGTTTATTTGGTTTACGATTCTGGGACAGCTGCATCTGGCATGGGCCTCAGGCTGCTTCTACTCATGGTGGAAAGTGGCAGCAGCCAGTGGGTACAAGCAGATCACATGGCGAGAGGAAGCAAGAGAGAGAGAGAAGGTGCCAGGGTCTTTTAAAACAACCAGCTCTCGTGGGAACTAATAGAGCGAGAACTCACTCATTAATCCCCCCTAGGGAGAGCATTAATCCATTCATGAGGGATCCACCCCCATGACTCAATCAGTTTCCAACACTGCCACATTGGGGATCAAATTTCCCCATGAGTTTTGGAGGGGACAACACATCCAAACTCCATCATTGGCCAAATCATAAAGTAAAGGAACATAAAAGAACAAATGCTCCTATGTCTCATTTTTTTTATTTATAAAATGAGAAAAGTGAACTCAATTGATTCTAAAATTTTTGACTCAAAATAAAGCCTCCAAGTAGCTAGCCTGGATTCTTGGACATTAATATTTCCATGAAAGGAAGAATAACAAAAATGTCATTAGTAATTCCGAGAAAGTAAAACATCTGGAAAGGAAGAAAATACTACATTTTGGGTCGATTGGCAATCTTATCCCTGCCTCTGGGTGAATTATGTGAAAAGAAAAACAGGCCTAATTG
>NW_007726723.1:28165-30578 GCF_000696425.1 Galeopterus variegatus
TTTGTCTTTTTTGTCTTTTTCCGTGTCCGGCCACGGATCGCAACCCTCAGTGTTGCCCCCGTACCGGACCGGGGACCGGCAAGGAATTGCAACCCTCGGCGTTGCCCCCGCGCCTCGCTCAGCCAGTGAGCAGGAACCGGTCTGCATGTGGGATCCGAACCCTCGGGTGGGAGCGCCGCTGCGCTTCCCAAGCGGCGCACTTATCCAGTGCGCCACCGGGCCGGCCCAGCAATGTATTATTTTAATGATATAATTAAATTCATTAATATGAGTTTGAATATAAACTCTATAACAAAGACCAAAACCTGGCTCAATAACTATAATAAGTTGAGTCGACAAAAGACAACTTTTAAAGTTAGAAAGAAGTGCTTAACAGAGTGACCAGGTTGTAGAAGTTACTTGTCATCTTGATGGAAGCAAATGTGCTTGCTACATTTATGTTAATCAGTTGCCCTATTATAATAGAGTTGATAGCCATACTCTGAAGGATATAAAAACAAAACTGGAAAATTCAATCAGGATATAAAGTTCCAATTAGGAAGAAATACTGTATTTAAATAAAAGTAGGAACTGAACATTTATTGAGTCCCTGTTGTAAACAAGATACACAGGGTTGGTCACCTCACATTTATTAACTCATTTGAGCTCCTGAATCCACCTGTGATTTAGATTTATTTTCTCCATAACCTTCTCAAGCACTAAAAGGTAAGGATAAAAATGCTTAGAAAAATGGTGAAAACAACATAACAAAATTCATTAAAAGCTCAGCACATAGTAACATTACCACAGAGAATATAAACATCAGTTTCTCATTCGGCCAATTTATTTTTATTATTATTTATTATTTTACAATTTTTAATCTTTTTTAATTGAAACATAATTAATTATACCTGTTTGTAGGGTACAGAGTTGAATATCAATACCTGTATCCAATACGTGATGGCTAAATCAGAATAATTAGCATATGCATCATTACAAAAACTTGTGCAAATAGTTCTCACTAAAGCTGACTGACTCTAGAGCAAAGGGCATGCATCGGGGGCTTCGGCAATATTTGAATCAGGAAAGCCATCCTTTCTGCCTCTTTTCTTTTCCAGTATTATCATTTGTCAATGTTAAGATTCAAGACACAGTAAGACCTCAATAATGACACTAAAATCATTAATTAGCTGCTCATTTTTCCCACAATTTTAAGAGAAAGAGACAAATCACAAGAAAAAGAATTTCATGTTAGATTTAATTAAACAAATGAATATAACTTTATAATATATCCAGGGTTCAGTATAAATTTAACCTCAAGCCCTGTGAATCCTGCACATTCATATCTGTGCAGTAAAAACTGATCTACCGAGTAAGGTTAGCACACAACATAGCCTAGTTCCTGGAGTAAATGAGGCCTGGGTTCAAATCCTGTCTTTTCTGCTTACTTGTTAAATTATTAGGATTCAANCACATTGGGGATCAAATTTCCACCTGAGTTTTGGAGGGGACAACACATCCAAACTCCATCATTGGCCAAATCATAAAGTAAAGGAACATAAAAGAACAAATGCTCCTATGTCTCATTTTTTTTATTTATAAAATGAGAAAAGTGAACTCAATTGATTCTAAAATTTTTGACTCAAAATAAAGCCTCCAAGTAGCTAGCCTGGATTCTTGGACATTAATATTTCCATGAAAGGAAGAATAACAAAAATGTCATTAGTAATTCCGAGAAAGTAAAACATCTGGAAAGGAAGAAAATACTACATTTTGGGTCGATTGGCAATCTTATCCCTGCCTCTGGGTGAATTATGTGAAAAGAAATACAGGCCTAATTGCCACTAACTGGAGGCCTGTTGGCAAGTGAGCTTTATTTGATTCATTCTAGCAAGCAAAATAATAAAATTGTTTTAATTCATTGACAAGCTTTCAATATTGGAAGATTTCACATAAAATTGTGAATTTCTAGCTTCTCCTACAAGGGTCAGAAGGATGCTCAGACGGTACCGCTCAGCTGCAGCTGCCTCTCCAGCGCCCCCTTCAGCCAAGCCATGTGCTGTGCAGTGGACACGATGCTTATTATGCTCTGCTGTGAAATTGTCAGCTGCCTTTCACCATCGTGCTTGTTCTATCTTTCTTCATGTTATAGATTTAGGAGAACGAAACATTGCAACTTCTCTTATGTCCAAATCTCCCTCTCAAAAGTGGGAAGATGACAGTTTGATGAAAACAGCAGTTAGTTTAAAAAAAAATTATACAATTTCTTGGTGGAAGTAAAGAAGATGCCCACATATTTACATATGCTCAGTTAATATGGCCTGTTTGGTTTACCTGGCAATACATTGCATTTGAGGCTTAGCAATGTATTATTATTTTTTTTTCCTTTTTGTCTTTTTTTTTTTTTTTTTTTTTTTTTTTTTTTTTTTTTTTT
>NW_007726723.1:31765-39319 GCF_000696425.1 Galeopterus variegatus
TAAGACCTCAATAATGACACTAAAATCATTAATTAGCTGCTCATTTTTCCCACAATTTTAAGAGAAAGAGACAAATCACAAGAAAAAGAATTTCATGTTAGATTTAATTAAACAAATGAATATAACTTTATAATATATCCAGGGTTCAGTATAAATTTAACCTCAAGCCCTGTGAATCCTGCACATTCATATCTGTGCAGTAAAAACTGATCTACCGAGTAAGGTTAGCACACAACATAGCCTAGTTCCTGGAGTAAATGAGGCCTGGGTTCAAATCCTGTCTTTTCTGCTTACTTGTTAAATTATTAGGATTCAATATATCCACCTTTGTAAAATGTGAACAATAGTAACAGTATTTACCCCATTGGGTTGTTGTGATAATTAAATAAAATGATCCATGTCAAGCACATAGGAATTGTGCATTATAATGTCACCAACTTGGTCTTTCTATTTTACTCTTTTGAAGCAATCGTTTTAGAGATCTTTTGGCAATAAAGTCAACCCACTGCAAATTTTGTTAATGAATATACTCTAACTTGAAAATGCAATTAATTCTAACACCATATTACACAATTATTTTTTAACAGAGATTGTTTTTTTCTTTACGGAGAAGCATGTACCTTGGTGGAAAGAGACGCTTTTGAGAATCCCGTGGGTCCAGGTTTGAATTTCAGCTGTCACTTATTAGCTGGGTGATTGCAAGTTACTTAAACTTCCCTATTTTCAGTTATCTCATACTTTGCATAATCTTTGGTATTAAGATTAAAGGAGCTAATTCACACAAAATAGGCTTGAAATAAATAGTAGCTTTTATCATTTTTATAATGTGTGTTGTTATTTAATCTTCATGTGAACATTTTTATTAGAGTGCTCAATATTTAACTTGTATCATAAGCCAGATTTGACGTAAAAATGTGTAAAGGATATTTTTTAATTCTTTAATAGAATGGTTTCACCTTACCACTTTCTGTGACTTAAATGATAAATGAATTCAATTAATTGGAGAGATAAATGCTCTTTAATTTGCCAATCCCTGTTGTCACATGTTTAAACTATGGGATCCTTGGAAGCCTTCTTGATACTTTTTTCCATGAGATGCAAATAAGAGAATTATGTTTTCTTTGCATTTCACGCAGACATGAAGGTTATTCAAAGCATAATAGATGTACTTTTCACCCTCACTGCAGAACGACAATAACATATTTGGGAGAATATAAAATCATTATTATGTTATTTCGGCTATTTCAGAAAGAACCAAAAAGCCTGCCATGAATTGCAGCAATGATAGATTTTTAAATCGACAACTGGTTAACATTATCAGAATGAATCATGGAACAGAAGTGACAACTGGACTGGAGTCAGGGCAGCCAAGAGACACCAAAGATAATTTCTGTGTTTTAACAGGAGATTTTTTTCAGTGCCTCTGACCTGGTGCTACATACATCTTAATTTAAGGCGACAGGTAGTGTGATAAATAACAAAGTACAATTATAGTTTAAACCCAAAGTATCCGAACAAATAGAAATGTCTTAAAGGCAGTATATTTTCCAACCAGAGTGAGGCATCCACTCTGCCCAAAAACTCTTGGCTAAAAATTGAATTATCTATTTAGAACCATTTAATGTTATTTTTTTAATAAGGAATAAACTGTATCCATTTTTATGGCCAAGTTAAAACAAGACTTCTGCCTATTAGCTTGATAGGTAAAGCCACACCAATCTTTTCAGCTTTAAAATCAGTCCAAAAAAAATCTGTCTTATGCTTCTCAGCCTAGACAACAAAGTTATGAGAGGTTTTTTCCCCTTCAGATTTAGTGTAAATGTCCCCACCTAACACACACAAAGCCTAACTATCAAACAGAACGATGATGCTTATGTTCAACACCTGCACTTTCAGAGCCGCCAACAAAGGAAGACAGAAACGTCTCCTGTAGACACACCTGTGGGATGGGTGGACACCTTTAACCTCTTCTTCCCTTGATGGGTCCCCATGAGACAGAAATGGGAAAGAGTACTCTTTGAAGGGTGACACTGAGAAGAGCAAGCAAGAAAACTGCTCTATATCATCACAGGGTTTAAATGTTCAATTATAGAATATATCTGGCAACATACTGGCAAGGAAACTTCATATTAATAGAAAAAAATAAAAGGGATTCACAATTAATCCTAACCAAAATGGGGGGAGAAAGCAAGTTTCTAAAAACACCAAAAGAAGATAAATTATTACTTAAAGCAAACTAAACATAACATTTCTGGTATATATGGTAGCCAACTTTTATTTTATTTCTAGAAGATTTATAAGCATAAAGACAGCTTACACATATTTCTGAAAAAATATTTTTGAAAGATAAAGATAGGTCTATCATTTATAGAGTTTAAATATTTGCATACTTAATCAATTTAGTGCCTTATGTGTTCGTCCTATTTTTAAAATAATATGCAATTGTTTTAATCTACTTTTTGTAAACTTTGAGTTGATAAATAAATGAGTCATTAAGAAATGAACAAATATTGTATCAATTTGGGAAAATGTTTTATCAACCCCACCACTTACTTTAAAGTATGAGAAAAATTAAAAATTTAATATGTATGCAATTTGAAGTATCACATTATATAAAATTCAAAATGTTTCACTTTGCAGCACCATTTTAAATAGCAGTACAAATAAAAGGTCATACAGTATTGAGACTTTGTACGTGTTAAAGCAATTGGGACTTACTTACATTTTAAAATATTTTCAATCACTGGATTAAATTCCCATGTCATCAAACAAGTTGTCTTTTAAGCATCTTAAATTACATAATAATTACTTTAAATTATCATATATATGATATATCTAAATGGTTTTTATAAAACAAGATTTTTGTCAAACTTTAGTAGTTAATAGTTTGAAAGCAAAGAAATCATTTATTTTCAATGATAAAAAATGGGGATACTCAGTACACCACCCTCATTTGTAACACTGCCATTTGTTTCAAGGCCTGAGGGGGAATCAAACATTGTGTGTATTTCAAGTGTTAGATGTGGGCAGGGGCAATCCCTTTGGAGTTTCTGGAAGATGAAAGAATGAACAACTTTCTTTCATGCTTTCTTCTCATCAGAGATAGAACAGATTTGTGAAGCTACCACCTCGCCAAATACTACTCTAAGCTCTGGAATTCTTCCCAAAAGTTGAGTGGGTAATTTTTTTATTCAAATAAAATGATTTAGTCATTTGTGTGATATCATCATTCAAGAGAGCAAGTCCATGTACCAAACTGGAGCATCATTATAACAACCCATATTTCAGTGGCCACCCTCCTAACCCATGATTGAACTTTGGCAGTAGTTAAAATTCAAATTGGATTGTCCACTACCTATAAATGAAGATAAAACGTGCTGACAGTGTAAGGATAAGGTTCGAGCAAGCTAATAGGTTTCAGTGTCTGAAACTTTTGATAATCTGGCTTTAAGTGTCATGGGTCTTTCAAGGTGGATTCCATCTGTCCTATAAAGTTATGTATTGAAACATAATGCATCCCTTTGATCTCCTTTGTAAAAACCCTATGAAGTCAACAAAATGCCCCCATTGACTCAACAGCCAGATCCCCAATCTGTTGACATGAAAGATTTTAGCACTTGTAAGTGTTAGTAAACAGTAAGTGAGCTATGTGTTGAAAGGCTCTCAGAAGAAAGCCGGCGATGGGCTGAGTCTTGCCACAGGTACAGGCTGTTCTACTGATATTTTGTACAAAAATAAAACAAAAGATCACAGCTCAAGCCAGGATTAGGCCTAATAATGTCATTTATATAAATGTCTGAAGTTATTACCCAATAAAGCATTTATCTTGAAAAGCATAATATATTTGATTTTTGAATCACTTATGTTCGTGGACAAAAATATTCCTACAACATGGATGCATACCATGGTAAAGAACACAAATAAGATAAACGTGTGTATATATTCATGTGTGTGCATTTATTTATTTATAGGTATGTTTGTTTACCTATAATACTATGTGTGTATATACGTACAGTGTATACTCGATACAGGCACCTAGGGACATCCGTGTGCAGTGAAAATGACATTGACCTTTGCAGTCAGAAAAATCTAAGTGCAAATATTGGCTTACTGCTGAGTGACCTTGAACATTTTTCTTGTCATTGGAAATGAACAGGTACCAGTACCTACTTCACTTATTTTTTGGATAATTGAGATCTGCTATATTAAGCAGTTGGCAAATAGCAGCAACCAACAAATATTATTTCTGTTTTCCTTCCCAATATCAGCATCATACACAGATGTAGATTCAAGTTTTTATCCAGTTTTAGAATTTAATTAGTCTCCTCCTTCAGCATTAACATGTTAATGTCCTTATGTTCTTGAGTCATTGAACACAGACTCAGTAGGCTCTTTTTGAATGGCAAGGAAATTGTGTTCTGTCTGAAGTTTGCAATTCCCCACTGACATATCTCCTAACAAGGCTAAATCTTGTCCATCCTTCAACACCTAGGTCAGGTGTCACTTCCTCTGTGAAGACTCCTACAATCTTGCTGGGCAGCAATAATTAACTGTTCTTTCCTCTGTTCTCCCAAATCTTGCCTCATGCTATTAACGGTACTTATTAAATTGCATTAAAATTAGTTCTTGTTTTGTCTGCTTCCTCTTAGAGAAATTGAGTTCCATGAGGTCAGGATCTGTGTCTTAATCTTCCTGATACCTGCAGCATGTAGCTCAGAGCCTGGCAGATAGCAAACACACAACAAAGAGGAAGAGGAAAGGAGGAAAGGAAATCAGAAGTAATATTTGCCTACTTTTCTAATATAGTGTCTTTGATCACATAATCAGTAATGAGTGCAGTTTAAAAATAAATAAACAATGGTCATTAACTAGAAGAATCAAATAATTTTAAGTCTTTCCCAATCTTGGAAATATGACTGTATATTATTTCAGGATTTCACTCTTTGTTTGCCTCAAAGATTTGCTAATTTTCTAACATGATCTAGCCAAGCATATGACAGATGGCTCTGAGATCCACACTCTATGCGTGTAAATCAACAAATGTTCTACCCAGTGGCATATGTGTACACATAGTATCAATGCTAGATGCTTCAAGCTTGCAAACAGAGCCTTAACTAAGGAAATGTACACACCCTGTGAATTTATCTAAACACATGAGCCTCTTATTTAATTCAAAATGACCGGAGAACTCCTGTATAACTCCTGTATAACTACTTATGGAGTTATTCTCTTTTTACATTTCACCAGTCTTATTTATCTAGCCTTCTGGATGTAGCTTTTTACTAGGCATTTCTGTTAATGTACACACACATACATATATATATATAAATACACACACATGCATGAGTACCACTTTCTCTCAATCATCTTCCACAGTGATTGCCACTAAAGTGATCTGCCTAAAGCTCAAATCTGATCATGTCAGTTTCATACTAAAAATTCTACATCACTATTGATAAAGTCTAAACTAAATAACATCAATCGTAACCATGTCTATCTTCCACTCACCAAATATGGCATACTCGCTTGTGCCTCTATTCCTTTTCAAATATTGTTTCCACATCTTAAAATGCCATTTTTATGTTTTTCCTGTTAAAAAAATTATTTCCCCTTCCTCTTGATTTCAGATCAATTGTCAGCTTTTCTGAAAAAAATTCCATAGCAGCACTTTCTCCCCTTGCCCCCTGAAGAGTTGGGTGCCCACTCACTCTGCCCCCAGGACAAGGTAGGATAGAGTGTAGGTATATGTACCATGCCTCATAATACTGTACTATAATTTTGTGCACATATATTGGCCTCATGAGGTTTTGTGCTACTTAAGAATAGGAACTGAGTCTTGTTCAATTGTATACTTACCACTGGGAAAGCTGCAGGTGCTTAATTATTTGTTGAATGAGAAATTATTATATAGATCTTGTCGATACAGAAGTCATAGTAACTTTTTATAGACATACGTGAAATTACAAAGTTTGAATAAAACACTAGAAGTTATCACTGAAACTTTGGGGATCAAGACTAAGGAGGTTAACCAATTAGAGTGAGGCTAGACACATGCAAAAGGATGCTTGAAATTATGCCAGGTTGTTTCTTTAAGTAAGATCAAGTCGATTTGAAACCATTACATATCCCACTTAACTAGCTGAGAATTTCTTGAGCCTGCCAGATAACACAAGAGCAGCTATTGGCACGCATTTTTTTTATCATCATAGCAATAGCCAAATTTCAGAGGTTCAGGGCAGTAAGACACTGGAATAAGCACATGAGTAGAAGACAAATAATTCTCCCCAGTGAGGGTGGTCCCTGGGCTGCTGCTGGCAGTGTCAGAAAAGCACAGTCCGTCTGACCCTCTGGAAAGCCTGGAGCAGCAGCTTTTCAAACAGTAGGAGTGCTGTGAGGCACAGGAACAAAGGTTGCACGTACACCGTCCCTGCCCCAGTTCTGCCTAGGAGGTATTTTCTAAGTCTGGATCCATGTCATGAAACCACTCAGCCTCAGAATTATAAGATTAAATAATTTACCAGATTGTTATGTTGTCATAAATTGGAAATAGCAGAGGTTTGTCATTTTTGCCTCTCCAGAAACTGATTAGCTAGAGTAGGAAGGAAGCAAGGCTTTGGCTCTCTCTATGAAAAGAAAAAAAGAAACATATTCCAGGTAATCAGGGCATGAGCAAGGGTCCTGAGCCTGGTTGATCTGTTACTCCTGAGACTTTGCATCTTTAGGGGAAGATGGAAAAAAGAAAAACAAATGAAAAAGCAGAACTAGTTGAAGATTATTCAGAGCATGAGAAGCAGAGTATAAAATCCTAGCAGTACTGCTGCGTGGCTTCCTAAGTAAATTATCTCTGGTTTGATCCTGGCAGTGGGATTCTAGATTGTTCATTCCATCTATGCTTTTACCATGAAATTGCTATGTTCTCATGTTTCTGAACTTTAAAATTTGTTTTGGGTGTCAACAACTCTAGGATAGTCATCATATCTAGTGGTCTTCTATTCTTGATAAAGAAATGTCAAATCTCTATGTTCATGGTTATTGAGGTAAAGCTACATGACTTGTCCAAGGTTACTAAGTTCACTAAATGGAATAGATAGAACTTTTTAGTCTTAACCTACTAGATCACACTTTCCATGACACCTTGTTTGCTCTGCTGCCCCTACCAGATTAGCAATTCTCTTATGGTAAGCAGTATCTCTGATCTAAAATGTAATAATAAAAGCTACCATTAGTTTACCTTCAATGTGTTGAAGCCCTCATTTCTTCACATGTGTATTATTTTCTGACATGGGTAAATGGAATAAGACAGATCATATTTGAACATAAGCTGTGCTCATTACTGGAATTCATACATGTCTAGTTATACTAAAGCATTTTCTGGCACAAATAAACATATAAGTTGTCGATTTCATTAATTGAACAATGATTTACTGAATGTCTATTATGTGCTAGACACTGTGATAGGCAATGGGAATGCAATGATGAGCAAAAGATACCTTGTTCCAGCCCTATGGAGTTTACAGTCTAATGGGGGAGACACACACACAAATAAGAACATGC
>NW_007726723.1:39824-45228 GCF_000696425.1 Galeopterus variegatus
TTCTGGCACAAATAAACATATAAGTTGTCGATTTCATTAATTGAACAATGATTTACTGAATATCTATTATGTGCTAGACACTGTGATAGGCGATGAGAATGCAATGATGAGCAAAAGATACCTCGTTCCAGCCCTATGGAGTTTACAGTCTAATGGGGGAGACACACACACAAATAAGAACATGCAAAAAATCCATATTGTGCTAAGTATTGTGAAAGAAATGCCCAGAGTTGGAGATTAAGTTTGGGGGGGAGTTACATTTTAAGTCAAGCACTAAAGAGAAATAGGCATTTTGCTACGAGACAGGAACATTTATAGGACTGTGCTAAGAAGGAGGTCTTTTGTTTGGCAGGAAGCTTTCCCTACCCCACGGTAACTGACCAATGCCATTATTCTATATTGGTGACTATGCACTGCCCAAAGCTAATTTTAGTTATTGGTGACTAATTAAATAATGCTCTACTTCCCTGCTGAACATATGGGTCATTCACTCACTTTAGACTGCCTGCATGAAATCTTGCCTTTTAAACCAGATCTCATAGATGAGGATTAGACCAACCCTCAGGTCCACAAGAATGAGCAAATTCTTCAGCATCACAGCTCTTCTTCCATGCTCTGGTTTGGAAATGGTTTGCATATCCTCAACCCTCGGTGGAAAGAGAATGGAATTTGACTGTCTTCCTACCTGGCCCTTGCTTTCGAGTTTCTGGCAGGGGCTTGCATGTACTCATACTTTCAACAGGGTATGGTTCTCATCTACGTGGGAATCTCGAACATTTTCACCAAATGAACAATTTTGGGAGGAACTACCTGGCCCTTGCTTTCGAGTTTCTGGCAGGGGCTTGCATGTACTCATACTTTCAACAGGGCATGGTTCTCATCTACGTGGGAATCTCGAACATTTTCACCAAATGAACAATTTTGGGAGGAACGAATGGAGGAATTGAACAGGGAAGGGATACCTGACAATATCTATAGTTGGCTTCTGCTTCTTTAGAGCTATGGTTTACTCTAAAATATATGCAGGTGTTGAAACAGAAAAGGGAATTAGACTATCTGAATGTGATTTCACATGGTTTGAAAAAGACAAAATTTTCTAAAAGTAAAAGGTCATGGAAGATAATAATTACAAGTTAACAGTTTTCACTTTGACTTGCATGTTAATTAAGAGAACAACACTATAAAACATGACACACTTTTCCAAACATAAGCCTCTAAGCCTCTGGCCCTTCAGAAAGTTATTAGTAGATTGCTATTACTTTGGAAAAGATTTTTAAAAAGTGGTTTGCGGCCTTTTTATAAATATAAAATGGTTTTTATAAACTAGTACTTCATTCCAGACATAAAGTCAGGACTAACAATGTTATAAGACACAACTCAATTTCTGCAAGTAGAGTCAAGCTTTTGAATTATTTAGAGCAGTGTTTCTGCCACTCATATGATACTGCAGAATGTTTTGTTTTGTTTTGTTTTTTCAAACATATCTTAATATGACTTTATTCCTTTACAAATGCCAGACATTAACAGGTGAAAGAGTATACTAATGATTTCAGGTGTAATCTTGAAAATAAGCCATATTAGGTACCCAGAACTTTACGTGAGAGTGTTTCTAATGGTGAAATTTAATAGGTAATAAGATTGTGAATGTAGTTCTCTATAGATACCAGAAGAATTTTGCAGAATGTTTCAATTCTCTAGTTCAGACTCCAGGCAAGAGACAGAAGATGAGTCATGTGGAGTGGAGGGCGGGGTTGGAATAGAACTGAGCTTCAACCACTCAAGTAAGCAAAATGAATTACAGAGGAGTAAGAAACAAGACAGCAAAAATTTAGGTCAGTTGAAATACCTCCTTAAGGGTTTGTCATTCTATGATAGTTACCAAATGAAATCTCAAATAATCTGGAATCATATACAGACTTTTTTCTTAGTAAATTCAGTTGTAGATTCTTGATTAAAAATATCTGGTAGAGAATGGATTTATTAAAATGCAATTAAGTAACCCTGGGAGTTTTGCATAGAATTTTAGCTGGGATGCTGATTTTCCATTTTGTCTCTGATGCCAATTAATCACTAAAGGTTCAAGATTTTTCTGTTAAATTAATTTTAAAGAAAGTCTTAGTTCATTTCTGTTGCTAATAACAAAATATCTGGAACTGGGTAATTTGTAAGAAAACAAAATTTATTGCTTACAGTTGCAGAGGCTGGGAAGTCCAAATTCCAGTGAAAACATCTGGTGAGGGTGACTACAGCGATGCAGGGTGTCACATGGTGAGAATGGTGGAGGAGAGAGACCTAACTCTTCGCTCCTTCTCTTTTTACAGCCCTCACAACCACGCCCATGAGCACCATTAAACCATCTACTTATTAACCCGCTTACTTGGGCATGGTCCTCACAACCTAATCGCCTCTTCCAGGCCCCACCTTTCAACTGCCACAGTAGGACTTCCCACCCTTTTAACACTGTCACAGTGGGGACCCAGACTCAATGAGTCTGGGGGGACATCCAATCCACAACAAAGAACAAACAAGCCAAAAGCCTTAACAATAATATTTTGGATTGTAATATTAAAAAATAATAACATGGTTTTGTGTTCTATAAATAAAGGTGACTTTTTAAGATCTCAGTCCTTAAAAGGGAAAATTCAAGATTATGTGTGTTCTATACATACACAGTTTAAGGGGAAAAAAATAAATGAAAGAAATTAGAGGAAACTCTTTACTTATCAAATATAAAGAACAAGATAGAGAAGCAATTGCCTGAAAGAGAAAAAATATATAAACTGAAGGCAGGCTGTGAAATGGCCAACATACTGTGGATAATTTTCTAGACCATGGGAAACTCCTACATATACACAGCATGCATAAAATGAAAGATATTGGATCCACAGCAATAAATTGTATATAAAATTTTAGTTGTTAGTGAGTCTTCACTTAGTTGTTTCAGAATGTTGCTTCATAATCAAAGACATTAAATAGGCTCTGCACCTCAATATCTTCATTTGTTACAAGGTTCTTAAAGCTTCACCATGTCTATTGTCCTGTGAGATAATTCATGCAAAGTTGGCTTCTGAATAAAATCTATTGTGGTCTACGACCTCTAAAATTTCAGCCCCAGGTAAGCTTTTTTTGATTCCCAGGTGTAGAAAACAAAATACAGTCCTTCACTTTCACTCTGCTAAATCTCTCGCAAATTTTCCCTTTAGGCTTCAATTTATGGTAAAGAAATTCCCCATGTTTCAGGTCAGTACAAGGTCAAACCAGAGGTTTATTTTGTAAATAAAAGTGTGACCCATAAAATTATTTGTTTTATTTTCCTGTGCAAATATTATTTGAAGTAGATAATACATTTGTAATTGATATAATCTTTTACTTTGCATCAGCTTTGTACATCGGGTGCTTTCAGACTTCAAGAGAGCTGTTTGCATGCTTCTACTTGCATGCTTTCAAAGATCTGGATCAAAATTTACTAGTTAACATTCCCCTCAAGTCTAGCAATAGCAGAAGAGGAAATTTAGGTAATTTGTATTTACCTCATTAGATGGCAGTATAGCATCCAAAACCAAAGTCTAACATTTTGGTTGGGAAATACAATATTTCTTAGATGTTGTAAAAGATAATTAAGTGTGTTGAAAATAAGTATTTACATGAAATTTCCCTATTATATCTTAACGTATTCATCTAAGCTCAGATATAATTTTTGAAAACAGGTTTACTATCACAAAAAAAAATATTTTTATGTTTATTCATTCAAAAAATGTATTGAGCAACTACTAAATGATAGGGTCTGTTCTGGGTGCTTCAGTTATACATGTGAGCAAAACAAAGATCTCCGCCTGCCTGGAGCTTACATTCCAAAGGAGAAAGACATTTAAAAAGCAAAGGAAATAATATTTTAGTAAATTACCTGTCTAGGATGTTAGAAAGTGATGAATGCCTATAGGAGTATACATGTGAGCAAAACAAAGATCTCCGCCTGCCTGGAGCTTACATTCCAAAGGAGAAAGACATTTAAAAAGCAAAGGAAATAATATTTTAGTAAATTACCTGTCTAGGATGTTAGAAAGTGATGAATGCCTATAGGAGAAATAGTGTAGGGTAAAGACAGAATATGAGTGCTGGGGTAGAACATCATAATGTAATATTACAGAGGGAAGTCAGGGTAGGTGTCATTGAGAAAATAACATTGAGCAAAGACAAGAAGGAAGTGAGGGAACTTGTAACGTAGATAATTGGATGAAATAGTGTAGGGTAAAGACAGAATATGAGTGCTGGGGTAGAACATCATAATGTAATATTAAAGAGGGAAGTCAGGGTAGGTGTCATTGAGAAAATAACATTGAGCAAAGACAAGAAGGAAGTGAGGGAACTTGTAACGTAGATAATTGGAGGAAGACTGCTCCAGGCAGAGAAAACAGCTGATGCAAAAGGCTAGGAAATTGTTGAAACAGAGTGAAAATGAGTAGAAAAGAATGAGATCAAAGAGGGGAACATAGGGAATCCTGAAAGCTATTGTGAGCACCTTCACTTTCCCCTGAGTAAAAATGGGGGTGCATCGCAAGGTTTTGATCAAAGAAGTTATCTGAACTGAAATAGGTTTAAAGTGACATCTGGCTGCTGTATTGAGAAGTGAGCAGTCAGGAAGTCCGAGTAAAGATAGAAGCAGGCAGAGCAGCTAGGAGGCCATGAAGCCATCCACGCAAAAAATGACAGTGTCAGGGTGATGCTGACCTCATAGAATGAGTGGGAGAATGGCCTCTATTCCAGTTTTTTGGAATAGTTTGAAGAGAATTGCTACTAATTCCCCTTTCGATGTTTGGTAGAATTCAGCAGTAAAGCCATCTGGTCCTGGGCTTAGAATGTTGGGAGACTTCTGATTACTGCTTCAATCCCATTGCTTGTTACTGGTCTGTCCGGTTTTCTGTTTTCTTGGCTCAGTCTTGGTAGTTTGTATGTGTCCAGAAATGTGTCCATTTCCTCCAGGTTTTCAAATTTGTTGGCGTATTTAGTTGTTTGTAACAGCCTCTAATGATTCTTTGCATTTCTGTGGTGTCAGTTGTTATGTCTGTCTCCTTTTTCATTTCTAATTTTTGTTATTTGTGTTTTCTCTCTTCTCTTTTTAGTTAGCCTGGCTAATGGTTTGTTTATTTTGTTTATCTTCTGGAAAAACCAGCTTTTTCTTTCATTGATCTTTTGTATTGGGTGGGGGTTCAATTTCATTTAGTTCTGCTCTGATCTTAAAATCAACACACAAAAATCAGTAGCATTTTTATACTCCAACAGCAAATTAGCAGAAAAAGAAATCAAGAAAGTTAGCTCATTTATATAGTCGCCAAAAAAATAAAGTACCTAGGAATAAAGTTAACCAAGAATGTGAAAACTCTCTACAACGAGAACCACAAATCAT
>NW_007726723.1:45529-50503 GCF_000696425.1 Galeopterus variegatus
GAAGAATTAACATTGTGAAAATGTCCATACTACCCAAAGAGATCTACAGATTCAGTGCAATCCCCATCAAAATACCAATGACATTCATTCTTCATAGAAATAGAAAAAACAATCCTAACATTCATATGGAAAAACAAAAGACCCCAAATAGCCAAAGCAATCCTCAGCAATAAATAAATAAATAAAGCAAGAGGTATAACACTACATGACTTCAAATTGTACTACACAGCTATAGTAACTAAAATAGCATGGTATTGGCATAAAAACAGACACTAGGACCAATGGAACAGAACAGAGAACCCAGAAATCAATGCATATAGTTACAGCCAACTGATCTTTGACAAAGGATCCAAGAACATAAATTGGGGGAAAATCTGCCTCTTCAATAAATGGTGCTGGGAAAACTGGACATCCATTTGTAGAAGAATGAAACTACACTTGTACCTCTTACCATATACCAAAATCAACTCAAAATGGATTAAAGACGTAAATAAAAGACCTGAAACTACAAAACTCCTAAAAGAAAATGCAGGGGAAACACTTCAGGAAGTAGGACTGGGCAAAGACTTTATGAGTATGACCCCCAAAGTACAGGCAACAAAAAGAAAAATAAACAAATGGGATTATATCAAACTACAAAATACTGCACAGCCAAAGAAACAATTAACAGAGCAACAAGACAACCTAAAGAGTGAGAGAAAATATTTGCAAACTATGCATCTGACAAAGGATTAATATGCAGGATATACAAGGAACTCAAAAAACTTAACAGTAAAAAAACAAATAACCCACTTAAGAAATGGGCAAAGGGGCTGAATAGGCATTTCTCAAAGGAAGATATACAAGTAGAACAGACACGTGAAAAAATGTTCAACATCACTCAGGAAAAAATGTTCAACATCACATCAGCATCAGGAAAATGCAAATCAAAAACACACTGAGATACCATCTCACCTCAGTTAGACTGGCTATTATCCAAAGACAGAGAACTACAAATGCTGGCAAGGACACAGAGAAAGGGGAGCCTTCCTACACTGTTGGTGGGACTATAAATTGGTGCAGCCATTATGGAAAACAGTATGGTGATTCCTTAAACAACTGCAGATAGAACTGTGGTGTGATCCAGCAATTTCACTGCTGGATATATACTCAAAGGAAAAGAAAGCATCATGTTGAAGAGAGATCTGCACTCCTATGTCTATTGCAGCTCTATTTACAACAGCCAAGAGTTGGAACCAACATAAACATCCATCACCAGATGACTAGATGAGAAAAATGTGGTGTATATACACAATGGAATACTACTCTGCTATAAAAAAGAATGAAATATTGCCATTTGCAGCAACATGGATGAACTTAGAGAAAAATCACATTAAGTGAAATAAATCAGGCACAGAAAGAGAAATACCACTTGTCCTCACTCATAAGTGGGAGTTAAAAAATAAACATATAAATAAAAGAAAGATACAACAATCACAATAATACATGGAACTTCCAAAAGGAGAACTGAGGTTACCAGAAGTGGGAAAGGGGGAGGGTAGCAGGGAGGAATTAGTAAATGGCTATGTATAGTGATGACAATGTATATTGTTGAATATAATAATTATTCTGATTTGAGTATCACACAAGTATCTATACTCAACTCTGTACCCCACAGATATGTAAAATCAACTATGTTAGGATAAAAAAAAATGACAGTGGCTCAGACCAGGACCATCACAGGGGAGGTGACTAAGAAGAGGACAGATTCTAGATATAATTTGAAGATAGACCCAACAGGATTCTAGACAGATAGGACGGAAGGTGTTAGGAAGTGAGGGGGATCTAAAGTGAATCCAAGGTTTTAGCCTGAGCAACTGAAAGGACGGAATTGTCATTAAATGAGATGGCAAAGGCTATGAGTAAAAGAAGTTCGGGGGGAAGAGTAGTTCTGACTATGTTGAGTTTAAGATTAGACATCCAAAGAGGGCATCAAAATATGGCATTTGGATATATTAGTCTGGAGTTCAGAGGTAAGATCCTGGTTGAAGATATATAATTGGGAGTCACCAGTTTATATGTGATGTTTAAAGCCATAAGAATGGATGAGAAAGAAAGGAAGAGAATCAAGGTCTGAACTGGTGCACTCTGAAATTAAAAAGTTAGAAAAAAAAAAACTACCAGCAAAGCAGACTGAAAAGGAAAAATAAGTAAGGCTGAAGAAACCCAAGGGGGTATGGTGACTGACCTTGATGCAAGAACAAAAATGTGCTGGTAACTGGTGGTAGAAACAGAATCAAGAGAAAGTTCATTGTTTTTGTTATTAAGATGAGTAAAGGATGGCATGCCTGTGTGCCAATTGGGATGACCCACTCGAGAGAAAAATGATGATGCAGGGGAGAGAGTGGAGAATTGCTGGGGCAATGCCCTTGAGCAGGTGAGAGACAACGGTATCTTGTGCAGGAGAGAGGGATCAGCCTTAGACAGCAACGCAAAAAGTCCAAAAGGTAGTAAAGTGTGTGGGTGAAGATGCTAACAGGTGAGAAAGCTAAGAGAGAGTGAGAGAGCAGGTGCACCAGGGAAGCACACGTGACTGCCTGGCATTGAGGAACCTCTTGAGGTTTGTGGTCGTGATTCTAACAGTAGGATAGTCAGTGTGGTCCAGTGTGTTTCTCCAACCTTATTCAGCATCAGGTGCATACAGAGAATAGGCAGAGTTGGATTTAACCAAGATTGTGATTTTCGTGAGGAAGTACAAGTTCAACAAAGCCAGAGGGGTCAATGGAGAAGGATTCTGGCATCTCACAAGCTATATCCCCACTCACTCACTTTGTTTCCATTGTCCACTAGGCACCCTGTATTTGGCACAAGGAAAACAAATATCAGAATAAAACATTGCCCATGCCCTTAAGGAGTTCATTGTTTAGTGACACAGACACATACTTATACAGTTCAGTTCAGAATAGAAAGATATGTGCTGAAATTGAGGGATGGATAAAATGTTGGTGGATCGAGAAGCCAGGGAAGGGCCGGCCCGTGGCTCACTCGGGAGAGTGCGGTGCTGATAACACCAAGGCCACGGGTTTGGATCCCGTATAGGGATGGCTGGTTAGCTCACTGGGTGAGCGTGGTGCTGACAACACCAAGTCAACCCCTTACTGGTCATCTTAAAAAAAAAATAAAAAATAGAAAATAAAAAAAAGCCAGGGAATGTTTCACAAACAAAATAGCATTTAACCTGGGACTTGAAAGTCAAGTTTATTTGGTAAGGAAGGAAAAATGAGAACTTTCAGGCACAGGTTAAAAACACACAAAGACACTAACAATTTTTAAAAGAAAATGCTTTTTCAGGAAACTAAAATAATTTTTATATACCTGGAGTCTCAGGTGTGTGAAAAGAAATGGGAAAATTCAAAAATAAAAAGCATAGTTCAAACTTACATTCGATGTACAGTTATCTGGCTCCAAATATAGCCATGCAGTCTGTTAGGTGCTGGGGCTAAAAGAGAAATGAAGATGATAACAATAGCTATCCAGTGTTTATTACTGTAGACAGGGTAGATTAGTGAGTAAACTGAGTAGGTGAAGGCAGACTACCAGTGTTTGAACCCCATTTACACTAATTACTAATTATATGATCTTAGTTCAGTGGCTTATCCTCCCCGAGCCTCAGCACTCTGGTCTGGAAAACGGGGTAATATAATACCTCACAGGGTGGTCGTACAGAATAAATGAGATAATCAATGTGAAGTGCTTATTGCTGTGCCTGCCAAATATTATTATTATGTGCCATCGCTGTGCTCTATGCCGCACCAGGCATTGTACTTAAGGCAAAAGCAAAAGCTGTCTAGAGCGGAGGTGATAGGTTTTGGAAGTGTTGTCCCTGCCAAAAGTCATGTGGAAACTTAATCTCCAATGTGGCAGTGTTGGGAGCTGTTTGAGTCATGGGGGTGGATCCCTCATGAATGGATTAATGCTCTCCCTGGGGGAGGGGGACCTAAGCGAGATCTCACTCTATTAGTTCCCACCAGAGCTGGTTGTTTAAAAGGCCCTGGCACCTCCCCTCTCTAGCTGTGCCAGGATCATAAGCCAGATAAACCTCTGTTCCTTATAAATTACCCAGTCTCAGGTATTCTGTTACAGCAACACAAAATGGGCTAAAGCAGAAAATTGGTACCAGAGAAGTGGGATGTTGCTTATAACAAATACTTGAAAGTGGGGAAGCAGCTTTGGAACTGAGTGTTAGGCAAAGGTTGGAGGAGTTTGGAGGACTCAGAAGACAAAGAGACAAGGGAAAGTTTGGGATGCCTTAGAGACTGGTTACATGGTGGTGAGCAGAATGCTCATAGAAATATGGGCTGTAAAGACCATTCTAAGGAGGTCTCAGATAAAAATCAGAAGGAGTTTATTGGAAACTGGAGCAAAGATCACCCTTGCTGTGAACTGGCAAGGAATTTGGCTGCATTGTGTCCATGCCCTAGGACTTTGTGGAAGTTGGAATTTGGGATTTGTGAACCAGAGTGTTTGGCAGAAGAAATTTCTAAGCAGCAAAGCACTAAGAAAGCTGCATGGCTACTTGTAACAGCCTACGCTGAGTTATGGCAGTAAAGGCACAACATAAAGCCAGAATTTAAAAGGGAAACAGCATAAAGATTTGGAAAATTTGCAGCCTGGCCATGTGGTAGAGAAGCAGAAAGCATTTTCAGAAGAAAAATGCAATGTTACTAAGAAGATTATTACAAAGGAAAGGGATTATCAAGAGAAGGGGGAAAGGCCCTGAAGGCATTTCAGGAGCCTCTGAGACCAACTCTTCCATTTCAGGCCCAGAGGCCTAGAATAGTTTTGGGGAACAGGCTTGAGGAGCCCTCCATGGGCTCACTGCCCAGGACCACCTCGGGAAGCAGCTTCCAGCACCAGCACCCCAGCTGCTCTCGCTACTCCAGCTGTGGCTAAATTGGCCCCAGGTATGGCTGGACCTGCAACTTTGGAAATCAC
>NW_007726723.1:50756-105423 GCF_000696425.1 Galeopterus variegatus
AGTAAAGGCACAACATAAAGCCAGAATTTAAAAGGGAAACAGCATAAAGATTTGGAAAATTTGCAGCCTGGCCATGTGGTAGAGAAGCAGAAAGCATTTTCAGAAGAAAAATGCAATGTTACTAAGAAGATTATTACAAAGGAAAGGGATTATCAAGAGAAGGGGGAAAGACCCTGAAGGCATTTCAGGAGCCTCTGAGACCAACTCTTCCATTTCAGGCCCAGAGGCCTAGAATAGTTTTGGGGAACAGGCTTGAGGAACCCTCCATGGGCTCACTGCCCAGGACCACCTCGGGAAGCAGCTTCCAGCACCAGCACCCCAGCTGCTCTCCCTACTCCAGCTGTGGCTAAATTGGCCCCAGGTATGGCTGGACCTGCAACTTTGGAAATCACAAGCTGGAAGCCTTGGCAGCATCCATGTAGTCTTAGGTCTGCAGGCTTGCAGAACGCTAGAGCTGAGGAGGCTTGGGAGCCTTTGCCCTGATTTCACAGGATGTATGCGAAAGTCTGGGGGACCAGGAAGAGATCTGTCACAGGGGCGGAGTCACCACAGACAACCTTCGCTAGATCAATGCCAAGTGGAAACATGGTGTTGGAGTTGCAGCAGAGAAACGTCATCAGCACCATGCTTAGTGGAACCATGAGAGCAGGACTGCTATGGAGACCTCAGACCTGCGGAACTACCAGAGAAGAATGCCAGCCTGGGAGAGCTGAAGTGTGGTTTATGATCAGGAAAGCCATAGGAGTGGACCTGCCCAAGGACTTGGGGACCCAACCCCTACACCAGCATGCACAGGAAGTCAAGCATGGAGTCAAAGTACCTGATTCACCAGCTTTGAGATTTGATGCCTGCCCTGCTGGGTTTCAGACTTGTTTGGGACCTGTTACCCCTTTCTTTTGGCCTATTTCTCCCTTTTGGAATTGGAATATGTACCCTATGTTTGTCCCACCATTGTATCTTGGAAGTAGATATCTTGTTTTTAATTCACAGATGGAACTGTGAACTTTGGAGTTTTGAGGTGAAACGAGTTAAGACTTTGGGGATGAAATGAATGTATTTGTATGTGAAAAGGACAAGAGTTTCAGGGGGGCAGGGATGGAATGTAGTGGATTAAACTATGTCCCTCCCAAACTCATTGAAGCTTGAATTGTGTCCCCCAAGTTTTATGCATTAGAAACTTAGCCCCACAGTGACTGTTAAGAGGGTGGGAAATCCTATTACGGTAATTGAAAGGTGGAGTCTTGAAGAGGTGATTGGATCATAGCACCATGCCAAAATGAATGGATTAAAAATGGTGGTCAGGGGCATGGTTCTGAGATCTTTAAAAGAAGAGAGTCTGTCTTTCTCTCTGCTCTCTCTACTTCCACCATCTTGCAATGTGAGACCCCTGGGTCACTGTCACCATGACCAGATGAGCTTTGGACTTCCCAGCCTCAGAGACTGTAAGCAATAAATTTCATTTTCTTTATAAATCACTCAGTTCCATGTACTTTGTTATAAGCAACATAAACGGACTAATACAGGAGGGTAGGATCAACAGTCACTTTTGTGGTGGAACTGCCTCTACTTCTACCAACACGGAACACCAAACCCTCATTGTGTCTTCAATGGTCCTCCCAATTGCCTCATCTTCTGAGCCTGCAAGACAAAAACCAAAGAGTGGAGGTTGTCAAAACAAGAGGAGCAGTGAGGATGAGTCAAGGGGGGCTTGATCACGGCACACAAACCTCAGCTGCTGCAGCTATTCCCACTTTCTGCACATGACACCAGCGCCTACCATCTTGCAGGCTACCTGCAAAATCTGGTTCAAGGTGTCAAAAGTAATATTCTCTCTTCTGAGTGTGGGATAATATCCACAGCCATGACTGACAGGATGTGCTAATGTTTGTAGTCAGGCAAAGCTTTCATTAATAATTCAACGGCTAAGTATCTTGGTACATTATTGAAAAAGTCTATATGTTAAAAGAGGAAATAATTGAAATGGCAAATTGTTTAGATTTGTACCCTTTATCATTATCATTACCAATAATTTAAATAACTTTATAGATGAATGACATAATGTTTGCAAAATTGTGCAATGGTAAATGTGGCATCTCCTATTGGCCAAAAATGTCTCCCTGCTAATTAAAGTTCTACTTAACTTTTAATATAGTTTTTCCCACCTAAAGTTATATTTAAACCATACTTAGTCCTGTTGTTTTATATCGTCCACTCTTTACTGGTGATCTACAGCTTTTCTGTTGAAATACAGATCTAGAAAGGAGAATTTTGGCTCCTTTCTCTCTAGATACATACATACATACATACATACATACATACATACATACATACATACATACATACATACATACATACATACATACATACATACATACATACATACATACATAGACAGATAGATGATAGATAGATATAGATATAGATATATAAATATATATATATACTTTTTTTTCAGTCCTTTATAGAAGTGAGAAGTTTTTACTCAAGTATTCTCCCTGGTTAATCGCACAATGTAACTTAATACTCAGTATATAATTTCTTCTGATGGATATATTTTAAAACTTCAAAGACTTTTTGAAAGTAAATAGTCCCATGGCTGTGAATTACTTATTAACAGTTTTCACCCATATTTCAGTATACGATTGACCATGCCATGAATTATTTGGAACATATATGAGAATGAAAATTTGCCTTTGATGGGAACGAAGCTGTTCATACCCAGCTGACTCCTCTTCCTCCTCCTCACCATCTTTATGTTACTTACAGGGAGTGAACCATCATTTTGAACTGCGTTGTTGCAACAGGAGACGTTAAGTAACCTATCAACATTGAAGGATGGCTGGTCCAATTTTTCAGTTACTTATGTGATGCTCGGCAACTTTAGGTTTCCCCACAGAATCTGATATCCCAAAGAAGACTTGGATTTCCTTGACCCTATGGATCTACGACAGGCTGAGTCTCTGAATTTATGATCTTCTGGGGTTAGAACAATAGAGTTTCTTTAGAAGGTTAATACTCCTCCCCTTTTTATTACCTTCTCTAACCTATTTTCAATTTCTCATCTTTCAGTTTTGTTTTCTCTCTGTGCTCGCTTGGCCTCCCTGCAAGAAGTTATCTCCGTGAGAGGTATGTGTTTGAACAAAGTGAAGGAGGTTAACCCAACTATTTGTTAGTCTGACTCAGAGCTGTGATGAAAGAAACTGGTCAATACAGTCCTGTGCTCTGATGGTTTCCTAATTTATCAGGCAATAATTCAACCTGTAATCACCTGGTTTCATCATTACCCAAAAACATTCCTTGACAGTGGTACTCAGGTGAATGTCTTTTTCAAATGTGTATCTAAAATAGTAGAACAGCTTGTGAGGTCTAGCAGTACGCACATAAGATGTTCATGTTTTGAGTGTCTCAAAATGAATTCCTTTGTTTCATGTTTCTGATTTAAAATATATAAAGAAGTCAAAATCTAACATATAAAATGACAATTCAACAGCATCTGATTCAAAGAACACTGAAATTTTATGCCAGCCCAAATTAATTTGAGAATTGAGAACTAGAATGCATGAACAACGTCACTGATGTCTTTGAGAATGGAATAGTGCATGTAATATTTATATCAATTTAAATATACATCTACAAATGCAACTAAACAGCATTCTACCAGCTCTTCTAGGATTTATTTCATTGCCCAAGCTTTAACTTTTTCTTTTCTTTTGCGATTTTACATTTAAGCAATTAAAGTAATCACATTCCTTAAGGAAAATGTGGAATATAGAGTAAAATAAAATGGAAGATTAGAGGACAATATCATTGATTAGTTCCAACTCACAAATATTATATCTATAAATGTTTTAGTACATTTCCTTCTAAACTCTGTTGTATGTATTGGTTATTTTTTATTAGTTTACTCATATAGTTTTTTCTTTCACTTTTTTACAATGTATATTACTATATTCTTGCATAACTTTACACATAATTTTAATGGTTTTTTAATAGTCCATTCAGTTGATATATAATGGTTCATATAACAATTACTTGGACATTTAGGTTATTGCCAAGATTTTTTTTCCTATCACAAACTATTTCATAGTGATCCTTTTTGTGCTGACATAGATTTCTCTCTCTCACACACACACACACACACACACACACTCTCCTGATCATTTCCTTAAGACAAAGTAGAGAGGGGGAAATACTTTAAAATGGGGTTAAGAACTTCTTGAAAGTTTATATAAATGCGTATTGTATTTGAAAGAGTTGTCCCATATGTATTGCCACCAGTCAAGTTTGAAAGTGCCCCTTTCACCTTACTGTAACTTACTGTAAAGAAGTTAACTTAATGCCTCTTAATACAGGTCAATCCTCTTGTGCTCTCATTTAAACATTGTCCCAATACATGTTTCCTTGGTTCTACTTAGTGCTGGTATATTGTTTACCTTCCCTATGTGCCACTTACTACACTAGGAGTCATACAATGTACAAAAGGACAAGGAGGTCCTTTTCATCACAGGGTAGTATAGGCGATGTCCATCAAGATGAGGTTTATCTGCAAATAACACAGCATCCCAAACAACACTGGCTTGACAAGATAGAAGAATATTTCTCTCTTACACATAGAAAGGAGTCCAGAGTTTAACAGCTAAGAACTGTCCCAGGCTCCACAAACTTGTAAGGGGCTCAGATGCTGTCCAGTTCACTGCCCACCACCACTAAAGTGAGGCACTCAGCCTCATGACCCAAGATGGCTGCAGAGCTCTAGCCAACAGTCTTAATATCAATAAGGATGAAATAAGGGGTAAAGAAGAAAAGGATCCATCTCTTTAAGGAAACTTCCTGGAAACCAACTTAACATTTCTACTCACATTGGCCAAATACACTCATATATCCATACCTAACTGCAAAGTAGACTACAGAATTTGAACTTTTGGAAAAGAAGTAATATGCCTGGCTAAAATTTGGGATCTTATTAATAAACAAGAAAAGAGAGAACTAACATTGATGGACAACTTGGAGTCTCTTTCACAGTAGACAAAAAAGTAGACAATCATAATTCAGTATGATAATTAAAATAATCAAAATCACTATATTAAATGATTACCATGCGCTAGACTCTGAGCTGGATAATTTACAGACATAAGGTTATTTAATCCTCAAAACAACCCATGAGGAGCTGTAGTAGTCTACGAGGGATGTTGTAACAAATTACCACAAAGTAGGCAGCTTAAAACAACATAAATCTATTGTCTCAGATTCAGAGGCTAGAAGTACAAAGTCAAGGTATCAGAAGGGCCATACTTCCTCTGAAACCTGTAGGGAAAAATTCTTTTTTGCCTCTGTGAGGAAAATAGAAACAGTTCAGTCAGGCCCCCGTCACCTCATATCAGGCAGGACATGGTTCAGCACATCCATTGTACCCAAGTTATATAAGAGTAGTGTAACTGCACATGTGTGCCCATGTACTCCTTGGCTTGTGGCCACTGTTGTGTACTTGTAGTATAAAAAGACAACCGTTCTGAACCACTGGCAGTGGAGCTTGCATCTGAAATAAAAGCATGTCTATTGTGCTTAAGGCTGCCAGGATCTTTTTCCAACTACCTAACTCATGACCTGCACAAGATGGGGCAGAGGGATTTGTGATCCAGCGTGACAGCTTCTTCCTAGCTTCTGCTGGTAGCTATCAACCCTTGGCATTTCTCAGCTTGAATCACTCCAATCTCTGCCTCTGTCATCAAGTGGCACTTTGCCTGTGTGTCTGTGTTTTCACTAGGCATATTCCTCTTCTTATATGGATACTAGTCATATTGGATTAAGTACCACCATACTGATCTCATCTTAATTTAATTACATCAGCAAAAACCTTATTTCCAAATAAGGTTACATTTACAGGTAACAGGGGTTAGAACTTCAACATATCTTTTGGGGGGACACAATTCACCCCATAACACAGGTGTACTATCTTTAATCTCATTTTACGTATGAGGAAACTGGGGCTTAGAGGATTTAACTAACTTACCCAATGTCACACAACTGTAAAAATGTGAGAGTTGGGATTTTGAATGCATGATGAAGACTTTGGAGTAAAACATAGGAATGATACTTAATCCAAACCAGGAATTTGAGGATGATTCCAATGCTTAGCCTTGAAATATGAGAAAAAATTAGGCAAGATGAGAAGCATGAAAAGGCCTGGCCCATTAGAGAAAACTGTAATTTTTTGTCATTAGAGAAGAGGGAGCAGAGAGAATGAACATCAAAAGATAAATATAAATATGTAGACAGAGCCAGATATTAAAGATAGTTGTATATTTAATAGATACTTGTGAATTGATTGATTGCACTGGATTTTGCTATGAAGATTCATTTTACTGTATAAATTTCTAAATGAATGAGCTTTACCTAATTTTGATATCAAACCAGGCTTTTTCACTTGACTTCTACTTTCATTCCAGTTATTCGCAGGGGGAAAAAATGGACCGTTATAGTAAAATAGTATGTAGTTGCTTAAATATATTTAACTTTAACCTCAAAGATATTTTTTTAGCTATGCCAATAGGCATTTTATTCTGTTTAACCTCCGTTAAAAAAAAATCCCAAGAATATCTTAATCAAATGGGCAATGAGTCACATTCTTTATATTTCTGTATTAAAATTCATTGCTCCACATGGTTAATTTTTTTATTCATTTTTCATTCATCCTGTCTCCATAGAACTTGTATTTATAAGCAACTGCAATGACTAAATATCATTGCCTCACTTATTTAGCATAATGTATAAACTAAAAGAGGTGTTTCCTAAGCAGATTAAAAGTAACAAAGTATCTTAACCTAAGATAAGACAAACATGCAATTAAATTTTTATTACATTACAATTAATCATTGAATCTTTGTTATCCATATTCATTTGAAGAATTTAACATATTGATTAAAAACTATTTATACCAACAAATAGCCCATGAGTACTTTACAATATGTAAATATTAGTCTTCTTTTTTCCTCCTCTATACCTACTCTACTATCCCATGACAATGTCCAGTCCCCTGATATCTCTGTTTTCTCCCAATCCATCATTCCCTTCATGGCTTCTCTTCCTGTCCTATCCAATCTGGACACTCAGACACTTCATTTAATCTTTTCTCTTACCAGCAACATCAGCACCTATAACACTTAGTCTTGGATCATCTGGCTTTTCTGCTCAGATACCTGAACTGGCAAATGCTCCTAAATAAACTATACAATTATGCAGATTTATGTTCTTCTATCTCAGTTTTTTTTTTATTTAGAATCACTCAATACCGAGTTCTATGTAACCTCCCAGTACTTACTCCAAAGTTTCATTCCTATCCTCTCTTTTGTACCAACACTAAGCGTATTTCCTTGTCTCCTGCATTATAATGAAGTTACTACACTCAACCTCCTAAACCAATGTTTCTGCACATATATGCACCCACACTTCTTTCCACGGGATCACATTCTTTTCAAGTACATGGGAAGGTTCACCAAGATAGAGCACACTCTGGGTCATGGGAAAAAAAAAAAAAACTTATTAAATTTAATAGAATTGAAATCACTCAAAGTAAATTCTCTGACCATAAGAGGATTAAACTAAAAAACAATAACAGAAGATAACAGGAAAATCTGTTGTCTGCTATTGTTCAGTGGATTGCTCTATGTGTCCATTAGATTCAGATGGTTTATGATGTCATTTCAGTTCTTCTATACCCTGGCTGATTTTCTATTCTATCTATTACTGAAATAGGAGTGTGGAAATCTATGAGTATAATTGTGGATTGTCAATTACTCTTTTTAATTCTATAACATTTTCTTCATGTATTTTGAAGCTCCGTTGTTAAGTGCATACACATTTAGGAGTTTTATGTCTTCTTGATGAGCTGACTCTTTAATCACTGTAGTGTTCCTCTTTATCCCTGGTAATTCTGTTTGCTCTGAAGTCTAGCTTCTTTTGTTTAGTTTGTATAGCATATCTTTCTCCATGCCTTTACTTTTAACCTACCTATGTTATTATATTTGAAGTGACTTCCTTGAAAACAGCATATACTTGGTTTCTGTTTTTTTAATCCATTCTGATAATCTCTGTCTTTAAACTGGCATGTTTAGACTATTGTGATGTTACTATTGATATCTTTTGATAAAGGCACCTTCTTCTCTGTTTTTTTGATACTCTTATTCCCTTTTCCTGCCTCCTTCAGGGTTACACAAACATTTTTTAGTATTTCATTGTAATTCATCATATTCTGACAATATCGATTTGTATTGATTTTCTTTTAAGTGGTTGCTCTAGGAATTACAATATACACACTTAACTTTTCACAGCCTACTTGGAATCAATAGTTTACCACACGAAGTTGAATGTGGAAATCTTTTTTTTTTTTTTTTTTTTTTTTTTTTTTTTTTTTCGTGTCTGGCAACGGACTGCAACCCTCAGTGTCGCGCCCGTACCAGACCAGGACCGGCAACGGGATTGCAACCCTCGGTGTTGCTCCCACACCTCGCTCAGCCAGTGAGTGGGAACCGGTCTGTATGTGGGATCCGAACCCACAGTGCGCCACCGGGCCGGCCCCTGAATGTGGAAATCTTAATCACTACACAGGACACTTAGGCCTCCCTCTTTTATAGTCAATGCTTAGGCTACATTTACACATTAGAAATCTTATTAGATAATGTCATAATTTTTGCTTTTGACTGCAAAACCTATTTTAAAGAATCAAAGAGTAGGAAAATAGTCTATTGTATTTACCCAGATATCTACCACTTTTCATCTTTCTTTCTTCATTTCTTGTGTTTCAAGCTTTCCTCTGTTATTATTTTTCTTCTTTCTGAAAAACTTTCTGTAGTAGTTCTTTTAGAGTAAATATACTCAGTTTTTCTTCATCTAAAAATGTCTTTATTTCACCTGTATTTTTGAAGGATAGTTTGACTGCTTTTAAGATTTTTACTTTTTCCATGTCTTTAGTTTTCAGCAGTTTAATGATGAAGTGCCAGGGCATGTATTTCTTTGGGTTTATCATGTTTGGTGTTTATTTTATTCAATATTTAAATAACATTTTAAGTTTATTATGTTGTCATTGTTTTTAATTAATATCTCTTCTTGGTGAACCAGGTAATACAAATAATCCTTAGTTAATTGACATAAAATTATTAAAACTTACTAACACTTTCTCCAACTTCACCAATAGCTATTGCATTTCATGCATCTAAATACATTTATGACCTCTTTTTTAAAGTGGCTCTTGATCACCTTTTATTTTTAATCTCTAATTCTATCATAGTGCCTAACCTTTCGGGGTCTGGAGTGTTATAAACTGAAGAAGAAGACACAACTGTACTATTTGTTCGCTGTATGAGATTGTATGATTTACTTAAATATCTTCGGCAGGTTGTAGGCTTAGTTTCTCATCAGTAAGATAGGTATTAGTTACTGCTTTGCAGGATCATGGTGAGGACTCTATATGACAATTTATGGAAATCACCATGTACCTGGCATAGAGTAAGCACTTGTTACAAAATAAGCATTCATTAATAGTCAGTTGATTTATTACCATCATCATCATAACTATTGCCACCAACTTCCCTGTCATCCAGGTAGTCAAAAATGCAAAGATTTGCTTAAAAAGAACGCTGAAATGCTGTGGAATCACAACAGTGTCACTAAGTGAAACTCAACTTTTTGTCCTACTGGGAAATCATCAGAGCTTTCCATTTAATTCATTATTTAAATCACCTGCCTTCTCTATGAAACCATTTCTTTTCCTTAGATCCATGTGTTACTGATTATCATGAGTAATCACATCACACATTTTTTACTGATTGCTCTTATAAGGCATTGAGCACAGTTAAGTGCACAAGAAAAAAATCGTATTTACATATATCTTAAAAGATTAGCTTCTTCCAGTTTCTAGACCAGCATGCAAGATGCTTAGATGGCCACTCCATCCTAACAACAAGTAAAAAGCTGAACTAACTGAAATACAACTAATTCTTCTTAGATCTGTCAGAGAAAGGAGGTCTGTCTTTGTTTGCAGGCAACATGATTATGTAGAAAATTCAAAAGAGTCAATGAAAAATTCCTGGAACTAATAAGCACTTGTAGAAAAGTTGCAGGATACAAGGTTAGTATATAAGTCAATCATTTTCCTGTATACCTGCAATGAACAAGTGAAATTTCAAGTTAAAAACACAATATCATTTACATTATCATTCGAAAAATTAAATACTAGGTATAAATCTAACAAAATATGCACAAGACCTAAATGAGAAAAACTACAAAAGTCTGCTGAAAGATATCAAAGAAGAGCTAGATAAATAGAAAAGCATTCCATGTTCATGGATAACAAGACTCAATATTATCAAGATGTCAGCTCTTCCCAACTTGGATCTACAGATTCAATGTAATCCCAATCAAAATCCCAGCAATCTTGTTGATATAAACAAATTGATTTTAAAGTTTATATGAACAGGCAAGAAATCTCAGAATGGCCAATCCAATATTAAAGAACAAGAAGAAATTTGGAGGACTGACACTAACCAACTTCAAGACTTATCATAAAGCCACAGTAATCAAGACAGTGTGGTATTGGTGAAAGAAGAGATGAATAGATCAATGGAACAGGATAAAGAGCCCAGAAATCGACACCCATAAATACAGTCAGCTGATCTTTGACCAAGGAGCAAAGGCATTACAATAAAACAAAGACAGTCTTTCCAACAAATGGTGCTGGAACAACAACAGGACGCCCACAAGCAAAAAAAAAAAAAAAAAAAAAAAAAAAAAGAATCTAAACACAAACTTTACTAGCTTCACAAAAATTGACTCAAAATGGATGATAAACCTAGTGAAATACAAAACTCTAAAACTCTCAAATATAACATAGGAGAAAACTTAGATGATCTTGGGTATGGTGATAACTTTTTAGATACAACACCAAAGCCATGACCAATAAAAGAGATAATTGGTAAGCTGGACTTCATTAAAATTTAAAATTTCTGCTCTGTGAAAGACAACGTGAAGAGAATGAAAAGACAAGCCACGCACTGGGAGATATATTTTCAAAAGACACATCTGATAAAAGACTGTTACCCAAAATATACAGAGAAGTCTTAAAAATCAACAATGACAAAATAACTTGATTAAAAAATGGGCAAAAGGCCTGAACAAACACCTCACCAAAGAAGCTATATAGATGGCAAATAAGCATATGAAAAGATGTTTAACATCGTATGTCATTAGAGAATTGCAAATTAAAACGAGATAACTCTACACACCTATTAGAATGGCCAAAATCCAAAATACTAACACCAAATGCTGGCAAGGATGTGGAGCAACAGGAACTCTCATTAATTGCTGGTGGGAATGCAAAATAATAGTCATTTTGGAAGACAGTTTGGCAATTTCTTACAAAACTAAACATACTTTTACCTTGCAATTCAGCAGTTGAGCTCATTGTTATCTTCCCAAGTGAGTTGAAAACTTGTGTCCGCACAAAAACCTGCACATGGATGTTTATAACAGCTTTATTCTTAATTATCAAAATTTAGAAGCAACCAAGATGTCCTTTAGTAGGTGAATGGATAAATAAACTGTGATATATCCAGACAATAGAATATTATTCAGCACTAAAAAGAGATGAGCTATCAAACCTGAAAAAAAAAAACACAGAGGAGACTTAAATGCATATTACTAAGTAATAGAAGCCAAAAAACTACAAACTGTATGATTCCAACAATATTCCATTCTGGAAAAGGAAAAGCTACAGAGACAGTGAAAAGATCAGTGCTTGCCAGGGATTGGGCATTGGGGCAGAGAGATGAAGAAGCAAAACACAGAGGTTTTTTAGGGCAGTGAAAACACTCCGCATGATGCTATGAGATAAATATATGTCATTATACATTTGTCAAAACCTATAAAATGTGCAACACCAAGAGTGAACTGTAATGAAGCCTATGGATTTGGGGCGATAATGATGTCAATGTAGGTTCATGGGTTGCAACAAATGTACCACTGTGGTAAAGATTGTAAATAGTGGGGAGGTACCTGCATAAGGACAAGAATATATGAGAACTCACTCTACTTTCTGCTGAATTTTGCTGTGAACCTAAAACTGTTCTTTTTTTTAATTTTTTTTATTGTAACATAGTTGGATGAATATATCTGTGGGGTACAGAGTTGAATATCAATACTCATGAGCAATATGTGATGCTCAAATCAGAATAATTATTATATTCAATAAGATACACTGTCATTGCTATTCATGGCCCTTTACGAATTCCTCCCTCCCCCTCCCTTCCCACTTCTAGTAATACATTTGAAAGTATTTATTTACATGTTTATTATTTTAGCACCCACTTATGAGTGAGAACATATAGTATTTCTCTTTCTGTGCCTGGCTTATTTCACTTAATATGATTTCCACTAAGTTCATCCATGTTGCTGCGAATGGCAATGTTTCATTCTTTTTTATGGCAGAGTAATAATCCTTTCTGTATATATACCACATTTTCCTTATCCAATCATCTGATGATGGACATTAAGTTCGGCTCAAATTCTTGCCTATTGTAAACAGAGCTGCGATAAACATGGAGGTGCAGGTATCTTTTTGACACGATGATTTCCTTTGGTATATACCCTTCTGTGGAATTGCTGGATCGCCTGGCAGTTCTATCTGTAGTTGTTTGAGGAACCTCCATACTGTTTTCCATGATGGCTGCACCAATTTACAGTCCCACCAACAGTGTAGGAGGGTTCCCCTTTCTCTGCATCCTCACCAGCATTTGTTGTTCTCCATCTTTTTGATGATAGCTAGTCTAACTGAGGTGAGATAGTATCTTAAAACTGTTCTAAAAAATAAAGTTTATTAATTTTTTAAAAGATGATGTAAAGGGTTAAAACACTTTATTTAATTGCTAAGTAAAATATTTGTTTACAAAATCATGGATAATATTTAACAGCACCTGTATGGTTCTTTCCAATTTATAAAATACATTTGCATATCTTATTTAACTTAATCTTCACAATAAATGAACATATCAGATTTCTTCCCATTTTAAAATTAACAAACGAAAGCATGGAAAATAGTATTTGTAAGATTCTGAGATAATCACCACTATGGGAAATAAATGTTGTCAAAACAAGATGAAATTTATTATTTGCAGATTTGTAAAGATATACAGATTTGTCATTAATTCTAGATTTTCTACTATTTATGAAGAGTTCATTATAATTAATAGTTATTTTTTAAATTATTCTAAAGCATAAAGCTCAAATACCTGGAAAGTGATAGCTAGCACCCAATTTACAGATGCAAAATGATGTTATATACAGGTATATATATAATCACATTTGATACTCACATTGACTCTATACAAGGAAGATTATTACTATACTCCTTTCTATAATGAGAGTATTAAAACTGAGATTATTTGCTCAAGATCATTCAGCTAATAAGTGACAAAATCAGGCCTCAAACTCATATTTTCTTTCTGGTCTATACTCTCTTTTATACCCTTCCTCCTATAATCTATAGGTTCACAGAGAATACAGCACACCTCATCTAATTCCTGATCTTTTTTTGGTACAAAAATTGTGTTTTATGTGCATTATTAACTTCAAGGGAAACAAGCCTCTAAAATAGGAGTTTTAATCACATTGACAACTTAATCCTGAGACTTTGGGAAGGGAGCAGGTTTAGATGCTAGATGTTGTTTTAAATTGAATTCCAACCTAAAGAAAGTGAAAATCATATCCTGAGCTTTCGAAGACTATATAATTCAAAGGCTATTTAATATTAGTACTACATAACTAAAGTAGAAATAAGCCACATAGAATTTAATACCTAAGAATATAATCTCTGAAGCTTGCCTTGATCCTTTACTTAAATCTCTGGATCTCAGTTTTCTCATCTGTAAAATGGGATGCCTCATTGGTTACTATTATTAAATATCATAAAAGGACATGCAGTTAACCTAATGCTTGCCATGTAGTAAGCACTCACATATGTTACTATTTATACGTTACCATATATGTTGCTACAGTAGGTGTTCAAATATTTGTTACTTAAATTAGCAGTAAAAAAGAAAAAAGAGAAAACATGAAACCTATGAAAATCACTTTTAAACAACCTTAAAAAGAAGTGTGCATAAAACTGAAGGTATTTTAAATCTTAAAGCACATACACAATTTTTAAAGCTTAGGCTACCTGTGATTTTTCTCATGTGGATTAGTACCAGAATTCAAACTGCATGTCTAAGCCTTCATCAAAACCTCTTACCAGGAAGAGAAAACAAAGCACATATATTCCCTTTCATTTAATATCCCTCTAAGTAGTTTTTTTCTTAAGCTCTACATTGTCTAGGGTTCTCTTTTTCTCTTTTTTTTCGCTAGAAAACCTTGAATTTAAACTTTGACTCTGCTACTTATAATTTGTATGTACTTGGGAAAGTTAATTAACCTGAGATGAGGATAATAATATGGGCACCATAGGGCTGTTGTGAGGAGTAAATGAAAGAATATATTTTAAATGTCTGGCACCGAAATTGGTGTATTGAAATTTTAATCAACTTTAGTTTCTTCTTCCTTTCTTGATGTTTGAAACCAGAGAAGAAAAAGTTTTCCCTATACATATTTATTCTCAAATTAATGTGCATAAGAATCGTGGCATTTGTAAAAAGACAGATATCAGGGCAAAAACCCCCAAGATTTTGATGTAGTAAATCTAGCATGGGGCCAAGAAATTTTCATTTCTACCAAGCAATTTAGGTGATTCTCATGAAAGGTCATACTTTTTATATGTTAGTTTAAAATATGACAAATAACTTGGAAAAATATAGTGAAAGAAGCAATGAGAAAATTAACATACTGCACAAAAAATATCAATTTATAACAGAGGAAGGTAAGATGGAGTAATAGAGGAACAAAAAAGGCATAAAATATATAGAAAATAGCAAAAGGTCAGACATATATATTACCTCATCAGTAATTATATTCAATTTAAATGAATAAAACACTTCAATCAAAAGACATATATTGTCAGAGTGCATTTTTTAAATGATCTGACTACATGCATCTACAAGGTACAAATTTTAGATTTAAAGACAAAAATGGGTTGAAAGTAAAAAGATGGAGAAAAGACATACCACTCAAACAATAAGTAAAACATAGCTGCAGTGACTATACTAATATCAGACAAAATAGATTTTTAAGAGGATTGTTATTAGAGACACAAAAGGACATTTTACAGTGATGAAAGGATCAATCCAATAGGAAGACATAATAACTATAAACATGTACGCACTTAACAACAGAGCCTCAAAATACATGAAGCAAAAACTGACAGAATTGAAGACAGAGGTAAAAACTTTAACAATAACATTTGAAGACTTAAATCAATCCCTCACACTCCACAATCCCTACCTCATGTAGCCAACATAATCTGACTCAAGAAACTAATTGTCTGAAGTCAGGTCTGAATCAGATTCCTAGCCGTTTGTACCAAAGTTATGGCCATGTTTAAGTCCACAGTGTATCCTTGGATATCATGTGGTGGATAGCATTATGCCATTGACATCATTACCATTTGTACATTTTTACAGAGCAAATTTTAAAGATTAAAGATTTCAATTACAGGCATTTCAAAACTACTGCAGTTTTTTAAATTTAAGTACCTTTTCACCACCACCCAACAGCAATTGAGTAACATTCCCTATTCCTTTGAATTATCTATTAACACCGTTCTGTTTGATTCAGAATCAATTTTATGTTATGACTGTATGCAGTTCAGAGAGTGACATGATTCATACCCTGTATTTTTTCAGACTGGTCTCTGATAGTTTTCAAATGATCTTCTCTGGTGTCTCAACCACTTCAACTTTCTATTTCAATATGAAATATTCAGTTATAAGTTTATAGCTAAAAATATATCCATCACTTTACATTTTTTTTTAATTAAAATTTTTTTCAGGCTAATGCAAACCCTTCATGCAAAGAAAATTTTGAGGAAAGATTTAGTTGTAACTCAATCTTTTCATAGCTAAGTATTATGCATTGTGCAGCATAAGTTGTTGGGTTTTTAAAAAATAATTTACTTTATATTTCCATAGGTTTTCATTGGTCATGATTCTCTCTCACTGTTTATCTTTCTTATTCTCTGACCTCAATTCCTCAGTGTATTTTGCTAGCTGTTTCTTCCAGTTACTACTTAAATATCAGTACTTCTCTGAATTCCATCCTTGGCCCACTTTTCTTTTTGTTTTTTTCTCTTTATCTCTACAAAATCTAATCCTCCTTTATGGTATTACAGGCCTATAAGCCAATTATTCTCAAATCTCTATTCCCTTTGTAGAAAGTTCCACATTCCAATCTCTAATTCTACATTCTTACTTATAATTTATTTGCATATTTCATAGATATTATTTTAACATATTCTTAATATTCTCAAATCCAATCCCCCTGGCTGCCTCCCAACAGATCTTCCTACTATATTCATTGCTTCTATTAATGCACCACTATCTACTCCTCACTCGAATCAACCTTAATCTTCCTGACTCCTATTTTCCACATGTCATTTTTCCCCAGATACCATCAATTTTTCCTCTAAAATTTCTCAAACCATTTTAGATAGATTAAAAATAGATGCAAATTTTTCACCACTCCTCCCATTATGAGATAAAGTCTAACTCTCCTCCTACTTTGACTAGATTTTGCCATGTGACTTGATTTGGTCAATGTGACATCAGCAAATGTGGCACAAATAGAGGCTTGATAAGCACAGGTACCTTGGGGCTTGTACTCTTAGAACTCTGCTGTGAGAGCACTATGATGTGAGGAATTCAGTCTAGCCTCAAGGATGAAGTACCATATGGAGAAAAGAAATGCCTTAGCCCACAGTTAGCACCAATAGCCAGACATGTGAGGGAATCCATCTTGAAACACGCAGCTTTCTAGCCATAATGTGATCGCAACCACAGGAATGAGGCCAACCAAGACCAGTGGCAAAACCATCCAGCCAACCCAAAGATTGATGAGAAAAAATAGATCTTTCTTTGCCACAGCCACTTGGTTTAAGGTGGTTTGTTAAGCAACAGTAATTAACAGAAACACCATTCCATCCTCTCTGTGTTGACTACCCTACCAAGTCTCTTCTGAATTTTGGAAATAGCAATATAACCAGCATCTGTAACTCCTGTATTTCCCCTTCCAGTTTATCAAAAAGCCACCATTTTTATTACATTCACATGTAATCATTTCAATACCATACTTAGAAACTTTCAATAAGCACATTGCTGTGAATAATAGCCAAAGTCGTTAATGTCCTTTATACTCTCTGCCCAACTTACTATTCCAGCCTTATTCTCACCACATCTATTATCCTCTACTCCTGTAAGAATTTGCAAGATTTTATTGCAGCACTTACCATCTTACATGGTACTTAGGTACTTACATATTTGTTTCACCATCTGTGGTAAACTGTAGGTGACCACAGTACCTAAGACACAATAAACATTACATTACCACCTGTTGTATGAATGCTTTCCAACCACCAGGGAACTGGTTATTACATTGTTTCATTTGAGTTTCAGTCTTGAAAATAAAGCAACTTTATGTCCATTTTACAGATAACAGGTTCAAAAAGTTATAAGCTCTACTCAGGTCTTAGAGCACTAAAGCCTTTAATAAAAGTGTGGTTATCTGATTTCTAACACAGTACACTTTGCCCTAATTATCTACTCCCCATTTTCAAAACACTATGCATTTGCATATTTTTCAAAAGAAATTTTAACTATTTTACCAAAAGCAGGCTCTCTGTCAGTGCTGTATAATTCTATATAATATTTCTTTGGTTACATTTTATAAACATGTGGTGAATTCATTTTCTTTGGTCTAATTTAAAGTTGTATTACAATAAAATTATTAATTAATACTTTTTGTGATCAACCCTTAAATAGTCCTCTCCCAACGTCTTCACAAAAAGCTTATCATTCCAGAAGGGTTGGTCTGTTAAAATCAACATATTTAATCTTCATGTGTAATAGCTGGCTGAGAGCCAATGGAATCAAAAGGGCAAGTCTGAGCAAGGAATAAAATAGGCAAGTATAGACGAGCACAGGGGTAGTAAAACACCCCTTCAATAGATGCAATAGAAAGCGTGTTCTATTTTGTAGAGAATTAACAATTGTGTTGGTTTGAGTAAGTCACTGATTGCTTCTCTTATTTACCTGATTATGACCTTGGGCATTTTACTTAACTTCTCTAAATCTTGATTAACATGATTGAAAAATAAGAGTAATTATGCTTCAACAGGTTGTCGGGGATTAGCTGAAATATCGTACATACAGCACAATGCCCAATGTCTAGCATATAGCAAGAAAACAATAAATTGTAATAATTGTAATTGTTGTTTGGGGTATTTTTAGTTTAGGATTTATATCTTTTTTTAATTTATGTTTTTATTGGAACATAGTTGATTTGTACATATCTGTGGGTTATAGCATTGAATATCAATACCTGCGTGCAATGTTATGTTCAAATCAGGATAATTACTGTATTCTTCATTAAACAATGTAATCAATTTTCATGGCTCTTTACCAATTCCTCCCTTTACCCTCTGCCCTTCCCCCTTTCCCACCTCTGGTAACCCCAGTCCTATCCTCTTCTTTTGAAAGTTCAACTTATTATTGTGATTGTTGTATCTTTCTTTCTATTTCTATTTATTTATTTATTTATTCATTCGCTCCCACTTGTAAGTGAGGATGTATGTTATTTATTTTTCTGTGCCTGGTATTTCACTTAACATAATTTTCTCTAAGTTCATCCAGGATGCTCTGAATGGCAGTATTTCATTCTTTTTTATGGCATGGCAGTATTCCATTGTATAAATACATCACTTTTTCCTTATCCATTCATCCGATGATGGACATTCAGGTTGGTTCCAACTCTTGGCTATGGTAAATAGAGCGGCAACAAACATGGAAATACAGTTTATCATTATCATGTTGAGGGAGTGTCCTTGTCACCCCTTTGAAATGATGATTTCCATTCCTTTGGGATACTCAGCTGTGTCATTACTGGATCATATAGTAGTTCTGTCTGTAGCTGTTTGAGGAAACTCCATACCATTTTCCACAATAGCTGCACCAGTTTACAGTCCCACCAGCAGTGTAGGAGGTTTCCCCTTTCTCCACATCCTCACCAGCATTTGTTATTCTCTGTTTTTTAATAATAGCCAGTCAAACTAGAGTGAGATGATATCTTAATGTGGTTTTGATTTGCATTTCCCTGATGAGTGAGACTGAGCATTTTTTCATGTGTCTGTTGGCCATTCATATATTTTCCTTTGAGAAATGCCTGTTCAGTTCCTCTGCCCAAATTGGGTTATTTGATTTTTTATGGTTAAGTTTTTTGAGTTCCTTATATATTCTGGATTTTAATCCTTTATCAGATGCATGGTTTGCAAATATTTTCTCTCACTCTGTAGGTTGTCTTGTTGCTCTGTTAATTGTTTCTTTTGCTGTACAGATGCTTTTCAGTTCGATATCATCCCATTTGTTTATTTTTCCTTTTGTCATCTGTGCTTTGGGGGTTGTATTCATAAAGTCTTTGCCCAGTCCTACTTCCTAAAGTGTTTCCCCTATGTTTTCTTGGAGGAGTTTTATAGTTTCAGGATGTACATTTAAGTCTTTAATCCATTTTGAGTTCATTTTGGTATATGGCAAGAGGTACAGGTCAAGTTTCATTCTTCTACATATGGATGTCCAGTTTTCCCAGCACCACTTATTGAAGTCAGTCTTTTCCCCAATGTGCGTTCTTGGTGGCTTTGTCAAAAATCAGTTGTCTTTAAGTATATGCATTGATTTCTGGGTTCTCTGTTCTGGTCTATGTGTCTGTTTTAATGCCAGTACCATGCTGTTTTGGTTACTATAGCTTTGTAGTATAATTTGAAGTTAGCAATTTGAAATTAGTTGTGTCTCCAGCCACTTTTTTTTCCCCCCTCAGGATTTCTTTGGCTATTCAGGGTCTTTTGTTGTTCCATATGAATGTTAGGATAGCTTTTTAGATTTCCATGAAGAATATCATTGGTATTTTATGACAATTGCATTGAATCTGCAGATTGCTTTGGGTAGTAGGGACATTTTCATGATGTTAATTCTTCCAATCCAAGAGTATGGAATGTCTTCCCATCTTTTGTGTCTTCTTCAATTTCTTTCAACAGTGATTTGTAGTTCTCATTGTAGAGATCTTTCACATCCTTGGTTAAGTTTATTCCTAGGGTTTTTGTTTGGTTGGTTGGTTGGAGGTTCTTTTGGTGACTATTGTAAATGGACTAGCTTTCTTGATTTATTTTTATTCTAGTTTGTTGTTGGAGTATTAAAATGCTACTGATATCTGCATGTTGATTTTAAGATCAGAGCAGAACTATCTGTGAAATAGAAACACAAAAAACAATACAAATGATCAATTAAACAAAAAGTTGGTTTTTCCAGAAGATAAACAAAATAGATAAAGCATTAGCTATGCTAACTTAAAAAAAGAAGACAGAAGACACAATAACAGAAATGAGAAATGAAAAAGGAGATATTACAATCAATACTACAAAAATACAAAGAATCATTAGAGACTATTAAAGCAACTCTATGCCAACAAATTTGAAAACATGGAGGAAATGAACAAATTTCTGGACACATACAAACTACTAAGACTGAGCCTAGAGGATAGAAAACCTGAACAGACCAGTAAAAAGCAATGAAATTGAAGCAGTAATCAGCAGTCTCCCAATAAAGAAAAGTCCAGGACTAGATGGCTTCACTGCTTAATTCTACCAAACCTTTAAAGAGGGATTAATACCAATTGTCTACAAACTATTCCAAGAAATAGAAAGAGGCCATTTTCCCAAACTCATTCTATGAGGCCAACATCACCCTGATACCAAAACCAGACAAAGATACAACTAAAAAAGAAAACTATAGGCCATATCTTTGATGAACATAGATGCAAAAATCCTCAATAAAATATTAGCAAATAGAATACAGAAATTCCTCAAAAAACTACACACCACAATCAAGTGGAATTCATCCTAGGGATGCAAGGATTGTTCACATACACAAGTACATAAATGTGATACACCACATCAACAAAATCATGGACAAAACCATATGATTATCTCAATAGATGCAGAAAAATCATTTGAGAAAATTGAACATCCTTTCATGATAAAGACTTTCAGTAAGTTAGGTATAGAAGGAAAGTATCTCAACACAATAAATGCCATATATGACAAACCTACCACCAATATCATCTTGAATGGGAAAAAGTTGAAAGCTTTTCCCTTAAAATCAGGAACAAGACAAGGATGCCCACTCTCACCATTCCTATTTAACATAATGTTGGAAGTACTAGCCAGAGAAAGCAGGCAAGAGAAAGAAATAAAGGGAATATAGACTGGAAAAAACAAAGTCAAATTGTCCCTGTTTGCAGATGACATGACCCTATAGAGAGAAGCCTAAAGATTCTACAAAAAACTCTTAAGAGTCGATGAATGACTCCAGTAAAGTTGCAGTATACAAAATTGGCAGGCAAAAATCAGTAGTATTGTTGTTGCTATATTAGATGGTAAAAAGTTTTTCAGGTTAAATAGAGTAATTGCTTGTGATCAGTACTGGAGTGTTGAAATAACACCCCAAAATCAAAGCTGTTTTGCTAGATGTGATAACATTTTATTAGAACATTAGTGGTGTCCAGTGGGAGGAAGATATTGGTCAGATTGTGTAAAATTCTCATGTCTAAACCAATCAGATGGCAAGATGGATGAGACTATTTTGATTGATTTGGGCATTATCAATTCACTACCTACAATTAGGAAGGAGTTAGTCCTCTTTGAGAGACTTGACCACTCAGATACCATTGAAAGAACAGGGCTTCTGTTAGTGTTGGGGAAATATCTGTTGGATAGTTGCCCAGTAGTGTCCACCCCAGTTATCTCTACACCTTCGCTCCAATTCCTCATCTCCCTTTCACTCTTCAACCCACTCCAATCTGACATCTGTTCCTCTTCCTCTTGAAGTCACCTCCTGAAGTCACCATGGACTCCCTTATTGCCACATTTAATCAACTTTGTTTAGACCTTTTCTTATTTGATCTCTCAGTAACATGCAACACAGTTGATTGCTCATTCCTTCTAGAAGTGCCCTTGGTATATATGATACAAAAAATTTACTGATTTTCTTCTTATCTAGCCTCTTCCTCCCTCTCTTTAGATGACTCTTCCTCTTCCATCTGACCTAAAGTGACTCAGAACTTTCATTTTTTTCTCCCTACGAATAATCCCAAATTTTGTCTGTAGCCCACATTTCCAGACCTATATATTCAGTTCCTTACTTGACCTATTCACTTGCTCATCTCACTGGCATTACAAAATTAACATTTGCAAACATCTTCTGTTTGTCTCCCAAAGTGTTTTCTCCTCCAGTCTTGCATTATTTCTATAGATGATATTAATCACACCCTGTGCATTTGCTCAGCCCAGGAATCTGGGAACATCTTGACACATCTCTCTCATCTCCATATTCAATATATTATTGAGGCCCACTAATTTTACCTTCAAAATACTCTGAATCCACCCATTACTCTCCATTTTCACTGTCAACATCCTAGTTCAAACTATGCCAACTCTTTCACCTAGACTAATGCAGTTGTCTCCTAACAATGTCTATTTCCTTCCTCTTTTACTCCAATCCAATCCAATGCCTATACAGTAGTCTCCCTTATCCTCAGGGGATACGGTCCAAGACCCCCAGTGGATTCCTGAAACTGCCGATAGCATCAAACCCCACATATACTATGTTTTTTCCTATACATACATATCTGTGATAAAGTTTAATTTATACATTAGGCACAGTAAGAGATTAAGAGCAACTAATAATAAAATAGAACAATTATAACAATATACTATGTTACATGAATGTGGTCTCTCTCTCTCTCTCTTAAAGTACCTTATTGTATTGTACCACCCTTCTTGTGATGATGTGAGATAATAAAATGCCTACATGATGAATGAAGTAAGGTGATTGACAGACAATGTGAGGTAGTGTTAGGTTACTATTCACCTTCTGACTCAGAAGGCCGGAAGGAGGATCATACGCTTAGGGTGATCCTGGGTCATCAAGCCGTGACAATGTCTATGGCTGAATGTCAGGGGCAGGCAGGGAGTCTACAGGATGAATAAGCTGGACAGAGGGATGATTCATATCCCAGGAGGATGGCATGAGATATCATCACATTACTCAGAACAGCACACAACTTCAAATTTATGAATTGTTTATTTCTGAAATTTTCCATTTAATATTAAATTCGGATGGTGGTTGACTACCCATGACTGAAACCAGGGAATATGAAACAACGGTTAAGGGGGAACTATTTATTGCAGCCAATGTGGTCTTCTTAAGATATAAATGAAATGGTGGTGTCACTCTCCTGATTAAAATCCTTCTATGACATTCCATCATGCTAACAAAAGACAAACAATTCAGTGTGGCCCATAAGGGCCTGCAAGATGTGGCCCATCCATGCCAACCTCTTCAATCTTATCTCATGCCACACTTGCCCTCAATAACTGCACTCTAGCCTTCCTTTAGTTTCTTGAACATATCACACTCTCCCAACTGCAAGGCCTTTTTCACTCTGTGCCCTGGACTGCTGCCTATACACATCCTACCTCCCACACACAAACTGCACAAACTCTTTGTCTAACTCCTATTAATCCTTCAGAAAGGCTTTTTCTGATTGTCTCAACTAAAGTAGTTGCCTCTGTGATCTTTCTTATAGCACCTTGTTATTTTCCTTCATAGCCCTTACTGCAATCTGTAATCTTAAAATTTATTTTAATTTTACAAATAAATTACAAATATGTAATTATTAAAATCTGCTCCACATTTTTGCTGTTTGGTTAAAACTAGATATAATTTAGAGTATTTGTTAATCTAAGTACCTACACATATATATTCTTTACTACATGCTTGGAGCTCATCTCCCTTTGGAACTACTACTGTTAAGAAAATACACACACACACACTCTCACACACACAAGGATGCAGAAATTTCTGTACAATTTTGGGGAGCTCATGAAATTAAAAAATTTGCATATATAACTATGGGGTTCTAACTGCCATTTTAATCTAACAAAATCCAGTCCTTCCTAAAAGTTATTTAATTCTCACAAAAAAACTAGATCCAAGAAAATAAAATATCAATTAAATTACATCCAGCTGTAAAATTCACTGTCAAATAATGAATGACAAGTCTTTAATCCAACTAAATCTAGTATATTTCAATAAGTATATACCAATAAAACACCTATATGTCTTTATGGATCTCTGTCTTATTTTTCATCTTAATTTATTCAAATGCATCAATTGATCTATGTCATTTATTTTAAGGGAAATGATATTAGTAAAACTTTGTCTTTAAAATCTCAAATAGGAAATCCCCATTAGTATAATAAATAACGTATTTGGCAGGGAATTGGCAAGCCGTCTCAATCAGAAAACTTCCTGGCTGACAATCACACAAAACTGAGACCACAAAGCATATCTTAAATGTTTCAGCACTTGGATTTTCCTAAATACTTCTTTTAAGTTCTTTCTGAACTACCTGCACAAAGATCAAAACATGCTAATTTCACCACTGCTGGCCAAAATCATAAAAGAAACTTATAAAAGCATATGGATACATTTACTAACTTATAAACAACAAAATTTTTCATGGCTTTATTGAAAAGAGTCAATAAGATAAAAGATTTTCCTAGTTTGTAAAATGAAGAGATTGAACTAGATAATAGCTTAGATATCTTCAAGCTCTAAAAGTTCTATTTTCTTTTTTCTTTTAGAATAAATAAATAATACATATTTTCCTCGTCTCAAAAGAAAAAGTAATCATATATATTATTTACATGTATCACCATATCTATATCTTTGCTTTTTTAATGTACAGTGTATTGAAATCATACACTAGGAGTTATGGGCTCATTTTTGCCTGAAAAGTGGAAATATAAAAGAGAAACTCATTACCAGTTGTTAACAAGCAGCCAATTTGAAGAACTCTCTGTCATCCCTTCATTCTCTCTTTCTATAGTCCCCTCTCCACTCCAATTCTGTCAAACATACACACACATACACACACCACCACCTGGATGTCCATTATGGATATTACCATTTCTAATCTAGTGAGGGCGACAGAGAGCATCCTCCAGGAACACAGAGTAAACACAGAGAATCCACTTCAGGTGTCCGCCCAGTGAAATTACTTTGCTCAGATCCTTGTTCACAATCCTTGGAAATAGTGCTAAAAAATAACAGACTTAAAAGAAAATCAAAGATGCCACAAAGCAAGCAAGAGAGTCCAGGACTGTTTATGGTCAGGTTCAAGCTATTCCCTGCCACTTGAGCCATCAGTCCCTCTTGTATTGGAGGTATCAGTGGTAGGAAAAGATGCCATGTGGAATTTATGGAAAGTCCCAATAGGACAATCACAACACAGGCCCCTGCAGTACTGGAGCAAGGTCTCACGATTTGCAAGGGAGAATATACATTTTGAAATGCAGCTCTTGGCATGTTACTGAGCCATTGTACAAACTGACAGCCAGACTACAGGACACCAAGTGACCATATAGTTAAAATTTTCCACCTTGAGCTAAGGTGGAAAGTCGTTCACCACTGGTGCTCCAACACCTCTTCCTCAGCTCACTTCCCTGTCTCAGAAGGGGAGTCCTGAGGGCCAACTGATGAAGGATAACAATGCCCAAGATTGACTTAAAGACAAGTCAGCTCAGTATGTGTATGCAAGCCATTATACCCTAACTCAGGGAAAATCCTCCAAACTGGCAAAGTTTTGGACAGTACTTCTGGTATGCACTCTGTCTGATAAAAGAAGTGGCCTGAGATTAGAATATATAAAGACTCATGAGAAGCATGATCAGCTAGCAGATGGTCTGGCTAGCTGATCAAAGTCCTAGAAGATAAAAGATTGGAAGATAAGAGACAAAGAGGTCTGGCAGAAAGGAATATATATGGCTAAATGGCAGTGGGCATAAAGTGTGAAAATCTTTATACTGAAAGTTAACACCAATCCAAGAGTTTCCACCATGGAAGAGGCACTTAACAACCAAGTAGATAAAATTACTCAGCTGGTTGATGCCAGCCAGCTTGTCTTTGGCTTTCCAGTGCTGGAACACGGACACATAAAAAAGTGGTCATGGTAACAAAGACAGTGTTTAGACATCAACGCAGCAGCATGGGCTCCTACTTTTCATGGTGAATCTAGTTACTGCTGTCTCTGAATGTTCAATCTGACAGTAACAAAAACCAATGCTGAGTCCATGACATGGCATCATTCCTAGTATAGACAACTGGCCATTTAATGGCAAGTTGTCTACACAGGGTCCCTTCTACCTTGAAAAAGTCTGATTGATTCTGATAGGAATGGACCTTCTATGTTTGGATTTGCCTTTTCTGTGCAGCCATCATCACTATCCAAGAGTTTGTTCTGTCTGAAAAGGATTCCATATGCAGCTAAGTAGGTATGGGAGTAGGCCCATGACAAAGGTATACACCAGTCATAACATGTCCTGCACCATTCAGAAGCTGCCATTGACAGAGTGTTGCAATAACCTGGTGAAGGCACCAATGAAGCACCAGCTCAGAGGGGATACTCTACAAGGACAGGAGGGGCTAGTCCTCCAGAGTGCAGTATATACCATGATTCAAAGATTTCTATGTTGTGTTCTGTCCCCAGTAAGAAGAAACTGAGAATTGTAAGGAGGAGTAGCCCTGCTAACCATCACTCTCATTACCACTTGGGGAATTTGCACATCCCATCCCCAAAACTCTTGGGTCTGTAGTGTTAAAGGTTCTGGTCCCCAAGGGGAATGCTTCTTCCAGGGGACACATCAAAGTCCCATTAAGCTACAAACTATGGCTGCCCTTGGCACTTCATATTCCTTATGTTAAGGAACTAGCAGGCAAGAAGAATCATCAACATCTTGGTGGGAGTAATTGTCCCTGATTATCAGGAAGAGAGAGCTTGCTGCTATATAATTGGAATATGGAGAAATACGTGTAAAACCCAGGTGTGGGCATCCCTTTGTACTCCCTGAAAATTGTGAAAGCAAATAGATAAATTAAACAACCCAGCCTGAAAAAGGCATGGTGACAAGAGGCTTAAAGTCTCTAGTGTGGGGGTCTGATTCTCACCACCTGAAGTCACCAAGAGCGTCCAAGGGCTAAGTGAGGATAAAGGGAATCTAGATTGGATAATGCTGTGGAGATGCAATGAGTTATGACTCTGAGACCAGCTTCAGCAGCAGGAACTAAGGTTTGTCCCTCCACCCCTCCTTTTCTATGTTTCCCCCAGAGAGAGAAGCCTGATGGAATCCTAGAGGAGTGCTTTCCAAATGTTTATGAAAATGTGGATCTGAGCAATAAAGGGTAAACTGTTATTGACATGGAGACGTGCCGTCTACACTCCCTCTGCAAGGAAGGATTTATTGCCCCAATTACCCAAGTGCTCTCAGTCCCATCAGGAATTGCCTGACTTGCAGAGATCCACACTTCCTGGGGTGGTCCACATCCAGGAACTGATCCAAGGGTGGGTAGAAGTTTTCAGCCAATTCAGCCCAGTGAGTTAGAGCCATTTTAGCTCCAGAGCTCACTGTCAAGATGGCCAAGACTGACATCATGTCTGCATCATGACTCAACTTCCCCTGCCCCATCTTATTTCCTTGTCTTTCTTCCACAATTTTTAATCCCATGGGCACTGCCTAATAAACATCCTACTCTTTAAACTCCATCTCAAAGTCTAAAAGAATCCAACCTGGATTTTTTTTTTTTTTTTTTTTTTGATTGAGACTCAGGGCAGAGAGAGAGACTTAGGAGACCCCAGAGTACATTAGTAACTCAGGACATTTTTACTACTCTAAACAAAGCATTTCTAAGTGTATGTTTTAAAATTACTCTTGGTTTGGGCCGGCCCGGTGGCGCACTGGATAGTGCGCCGCTTGGGAAGCGCGGTGGCGCTCCCGTCCGAGGGGTCGGATCCCACATACAGACTGGTTCCCGCTCACTGGCTGAGCGAGGCGCGGGAGCAACACCGAGGCTTGCGATCCCGTGTCCGGTCCCCGGTCCGGTACGGGGGCAACACTGAGGGTTGCGATCCGTTGCCGGACATGGAAAAAAGACAAAAAGACAATAAAAAAAAAAAAAAAAAAAAAAAAAAAAAATTACTCTTGGTTTATACTTTTAGCACTATGATAATTGAAGTGATATGTATATAATTTCTCAAATATCTTTAGCTATTATGTACAGAAAAAACACATCATACATATTAAAAAATTCTAAAAATTCCACAGCAAAAATTATCTCAAAATGCATTATTGATCTAAATGGAAGAGTTAAAACTATAAAAACCTCAAGAAGAAAGCATAGAAGAAATTCTTAGTGACTTTGGATTTAATAAAATTTTCTTAAATACAGAACAAATAACATGAACAAAAAATCAATAAATTGGAGTTAATCAAAATTTAAAACTTTTGCTCATTAAAAGACACCGTTAAAGAAAAAGAATATAAGCCACAGACAGAGAAAATATTTGCAAAATCTGTATTCAAAAAAAGACTTATACCTAGAATACATAAAGAATTTGCACAATTCAATGGCAAGATAAACAACACAATGAATGTGAGCAGAACATCTAAACTGATGTTTTACGAAGAAGATCTGCAGATGGCAAATAAGCTTATAAAAATTGCTTAACATCATTAGTCACTAAGGAATTTAATCAATTAAATTAAATACATTTTAAATGCAAATTATATGCAAATTAAAACTACATGAGATACCCACTACATCACCAGAATTTTTTTAATTGAAACATAATTGATTATACATATTCATGGAGTATAGTTGACAGTTGACTATCTCTTTATTTGTGTACAATATTGTATTTGTATACAATATGTGATGATCAAATCAGGATTGTTATTATATTCATCATTACAAAACATAATTTTTCTTTGTGTTTGTTACCCTAACCTGCCTCCCCCTTTCCCACCTCTACTAAACACAGTTCTGTTCTCTTTCTGAGAGTTCAACGTATTACTGTGGTTGTTGTTTATTTCATCGATTATTTGTTTTTTCTTTCTTTCTTTCCTCCTTTTTTAGCACCCACTTATGAGTGAGGACATGTGGTATTTCTGTTTCTGTGCCTGAATCACTTCACTTAACATAATTTTCTCCAAGCTCATCCATGTTGCCATGAATAAAAAATATGCTTAACATCATAAGTTACTAAAGAATTTAATTAACTAAATAAAATAAACTTTAAATTCAAGTTACACATACGTAAATTAAAACTACATGAGATACCACTACATCACTAGAATTTCTAAAACTAAAAAAGAGTGTTTATATCAAGTGTTGACATAGATGTGGGGCAACCAGAACTCTTACACAATGTTCTTTTAAACGTAAAATGGCACAATCACTTTGGAAAACTGGTCGGCAACTTATCATAAGTACAGCTGAGCAATTCCACTTCTAGATATTTGTCCAAGAGAATTTAAAACATGCGTTCATAACAGTTTATTTATAATAGCACTAAAATGGAAACAACCAAAAGTCCGTCAACTGTTGACTAGATGAGCAAATCGTGTTATACCTTACAATGAAACACTACTCAGTATTAGAGAAAGGCACCTCTGATACATGCAACAATATGGATGAATCTCAAAAAACTTTGAGTTCATAGTGAATGCTTCCATCTATACTAAATTCTAGAAAATGAAAGTTAATCTGTAGCAACAGTAAGCACATCAGTGGTTCCTTCGAGCTGTTAGTGGAGGGGGAAATAACTAAAAATGGGCAAGAGGAAATATTCTGGACTAATGGAAATACTCTATATTGTGAATGTGGTGGTGATTACACAGGTATAATCACCTGTATATTTTTCAAAAGTCATAAAACACAATGCATAAAATCTGAGTTGTCGTCTGTAAATCATACTTCAATAAAATTATTTTAAAAGAACATTTAAATTTTTTAAAGGAGGGGTAGTGAACAAAACGAAGTGAAAATGGGGACTTGAACAGATATTTGTACATGCATGTTCATAGCAGCATTAGGCATCATAGCCAAAAGGTGGAAACAACCCATGTGTTCATTAACAGATGAATGGATAAACAAAATGTGATGCACACACACACGCACACGCACGCACACACAATGGAATATTATTTGGCTTTAAAAAGAAATCAAATTCTGGCACATGCTACTACATGGATGAACCTTGGAAACTTTATGCTAAGTGAAATAAGCCAGTTACAAAAGGGCAAATATTGTATGATTCCACTTATTTGAGGTTCCTAGAGCAGTCAAATTCATAGAATGGTATTTGCTGTGGGATGAGGGAAAAGTGGAATGAGGAATTAGTCACTAATTGATACATGAGTTCAGCTTGGGAAGATGAAAATTTTCTGGAGACGGATAGTGGTGATGGTTACACAATGTTGTGAATGTATTTAATGCCACAGAACTGTACAGTTAAAAAATGGCTAAAATGGTAAATTTTATGTTATGTATATTTTACCACAATAAAAAAAAGAAAGGGTAGTGAGTACAATATGTGAGTGGGGAATAAATGGACACCCCATTGAAATTAATCCTTTGTTTTATGGGTGGGAAAAGCACAGAAATCAAGGTGAGCTGATTTGCAAGGAATTGTGCAGCAACCCTGGCCATGAAAACTGATAAGCAAAGGATGAAGGTTAGAAAGAACTTCAGATAGTTACTGTCCTGATCGACAGGACAGGTGAACCCAATGACCCAGATGACTATCTCCAGAAATCAGCATCTTATGTCTGCTCCCAAAGGGTTATGTTTCCACCTCCCAAAAGCTTTTAGTGAAATCATGAATTTCATTACAAATTGCTGCAATTGGCTCATGGAAATATTTGAATTTGAATTTGGATTTGGTGCACTGTTCACAAAATAATTTTCCTGTGGGCTAAGATGAAAGGGTCATTAGACTTGGGCTAACATGACCACAAATTCATATGAGAAACACTGGCAAGTTGCTAAGATTTAGAGGAAATCAATAGAACACAAGAATCAGCTAAACTTGCAGGCACTGCAACCATGGCAACAACCTTGGCAAACCCTCCACACAGATAGTAACAAGCCACTTCAAAATCACTGGGATCTGAGCCAAGAGAGGGAACACTGAGACAAGGACTTCGTAAACCTTAAGGATAAACTTCTCCCTGCACATGAAAAACAAGACAGCTTCTAAAGCATTTCTTTTGATTTCTTCTGATCTTTCTAAATTTAAGAAGCCTGGCCCTGAAGTCTGGGGATCGAGCCCAGTCTCTCAAAGGGAAGGACATATTGTCCCAAAGTCCTTAATGAGCAGATCCATTAAACATCAGATCTGCCTTGAGAGACCCTAAGCCCCGTGACCTGTTTTGAACAAAAAGGAATATTCAAGAATATCAGGAGCATTTAGATACAGGATAGAAGATAACTTTAATTCAGGAACACTGGAATATGAGGAGAGAAATTCTTTTGACTATTGAAGAATATGGAGGAAAAAGTAGCTGCAGTTGCTGGGTTGTGATAATTGCTGGACACAGAGGGCCAAAGACGTTGTCCTCGAGAGGAATATCCTTTCAATGACTGTGTAATTGCAAGGGATTTATTGCAATTCTAGGGAATGTAAGAACCTCTTCTCAAAAGGTTAAAGAGCAGGAGCCCAACAATTTGGCATGCCAAAAGGGAATCTCTAAAACAACCCTCTATCACCACAACTGCAAACACAGAGTAGTGCCAAGTTGTAGTAGAAGTACACCAAATTACATAACAGGGGCATTAGAGAAACTGAGAATAACTTCATATACCACTTACCCCGGCAACTCCCTGGTTTGACTAGACCCAAATAAAGATGCACATTAAATCAGCCTTTTAGTATTCTGTGGCCATTAACGTAGCAAATGCATTCTTTTAGATCCCTGCTAATTTCAGTCTCTACAGTACTTGGCCTTCATTTGGTCAGAATTATATCTTTGTTGTCATACTCTAGAGATAAACTCTCCAGCACTATATTATAATCTAATATGATGAAATTTAAACAGAAGTCTTTGACCTAATTTAAATAGAAAATTTATTCATTTCATAGATGCCACATTGATTAGCATTCAGAAATAACTATATCTGAGGCTCTGTCCTCCTTCATTAGTTTGATGACTAAACCTGATAGAACAATTTCATAGGAAAAAAATTCAAGGGCCCTTTACCAAAGAATAATTTTTCTGGGAGTATTGTTATTTGGAGCAAATACACACTGAATGTGACAAAAATTTTGTTCTTGAAACAAAAATTAAGTCCCATGCATAGATATTGACACATTTGGGTATTATGCTGCAGTTTCATCATTACATAGCATCCTGAACAAGGTGCCTTAAAGTATACATAGGCAAATTTCTGACCTCTCAGCCCATATAACCAAGATATGACTCCCCAGTGGTCTGTCCTTGACGTGCAGCCATGGCATGTCCCTAAGCATGTGACAAAGCTGTCAAGTCTGCCAAATTGATGTCAGAGGTAGGGTCCAAGGGGCTCAATAGTTGGCCTCAACCCACCCCATCCTCTTATCAGGTTCTTGACTCTGCCACAGGACAGAATTGAAGAACAGAGTCACAGTAGAAAGTGAGAACAGATTTAATATAATGAATACAGATTTTAATATAATGATACAGATTTCACTGTGTGGCATAGCTCCAGAGACTGAGTAGGGCCCACACCAAGTTTAATACAAAAGTAAGAAATGTATATTTCTTAAAGTTGAATGTATATTACTTAAAGTTCTGTGCAGAGTGCAGGCTGACCCAAGAGAGTGAGCAGCCACATGCTGAAAGTAAGTTGGATACAAAGCAAAAGATATACACCTCAGCCAGCAAAGTACAGGTTGCCTCCAGAAAAGTGAGCAACAATCCCACTTTCTGCTGGGATGTGCTTTTAGAGTTTTGCCATCTAATTAATATTCAATTAAGGGGGTGGTCCCCAGTTATGTAACATAGTCTTGCACATGCTCAGTTGGTCCCCTTTTGGAGCATGCTCATTGGTCAAATCCTGTCACATGCACCAGACATATTCAAGAATATTTTGTGTTCTCTAGCACCTCTAGTGGAAGGTCATTCAGCTACCAGGGTTGTATAACGCTTCTCTATTGAGCATGCCCAGCCACTGAATTTGCATTAGGTAGCCCCTTGTGAGCTCATTTTCCCTATGTTGGTGCTAAAAATACGTCTAAGTGGCAACTGTAGCTTTCCTCTAGGGGAGGGCCTAGGGGAGGGGCCTGAGACCTTGGGGAGTGTCTTGAAACCTGGAGGTGTGTCCTGAAACCCCAAGCCCAGGCAAACTGAGCACCTCCTATCTCAAAATGATGTATTAATTTTGAAAGTTGGTTGCCAGCCATTTTTTTCTGCTGTAGTTAAGACAGTAATTCATGGAAAGAACACCAAGTCCTTTCACCACCACTGTGAATTGGATTATATCTAACACCTGATTACTATCAAGTAGAAATGGGCAAATTAGATCTCCGTTGTTAAATGAAAACAGTATAATCAATGGAAAGTAATGTCCACCTTCAAAGAGATATTAAGCCTTCACGAAATTATGCTGTGTTGTTGGAGGCAAGCCCTTAGCAAGGGCACCCTTACTGATTCCCGAAGTACACCGCCTTGTCTAAGAAGCAGTTTTTGACCTCCACACCTTTCACCCTAACATTTCCAATACCGTTACTTTCAAACAGTACAAGGTGTGATAGCCACCCAAATCCCAGTTTCAGAGCAAATGAAACGACTGGAGGTAGAGTCTTAATCAGAAAATATTCTATCTTCTCAGTAATTGCTCCCATCACAGGATCACCTTTCAGATCTCACACCCCACAGCAAATGAGATGAGGTAACGGTATGGCCAATAAATACAATAAAACCTCAGACATACTTGGCTCTATCCAACACTATGAAGAGATCTGCAGCAAAAAAAATAAGTCCTGAATCCTTCTGTATAAAAGAGTTGGAGAGAAAGTAGTAGAGCTGGCTTATTTACCGAATTGGAACAAAGAGTTCATGGTTCATTGTGGGGGAAAAAAAATGATTGGCTTAAAAAAAAGTAAATGAATGGTTTTTAAGTTATATTTTCTTGTATTTTAACCATATTGGGGGAAAACTAGTTGATAAAATGAGGACAGATATTGGTTTCTGGGTGCCAGAAGTGTTAAAACAAAAATTCAAACTCCTTTTGACCAGATGGATGAGAAGATACATTTTAACCACCCAGAAGTCAAACAATAAAGAGAGTTTTACAGGCTGAGGAACCAGGAAATACTGAATATTTTGCCAAAAGGGGACAGAGGAAATTTAATTTAAACCCTGGAAATCTTTTAAAACTAAGAGGCCTTTGATTATCCTTTACTTTTCTACCATAGTTATCTAATCCTTCTACTTTGTAGGTGGATACTACTATGCAGGACTAGGACACAACTTTACTACACCCAGCTAGTCCCAATCAACTGCACTTTTGGGACCTAAATGTAAGATTGCTTACTCTGGCTACTTTCTGCATATATGGAAACCTTCAAGCACCTGTCATGGACCATTTGATATATTTCAGGCTTCCATGCCAAAGGCTCTATACAGGGAAGAGCTCTGGTCTCAAAGTATTAATTATATTCAATCATGCATTGAATAGCATCTATAGATAATAGCTGAGACAGAGGGGGAATGTTCAAGCAGGAGAGAGATCAATCTGTTCTTTTTTAGCAACTACACAAGCAAATCAATGCTAATAGAAATTGATTTGAACACATTCTAGGACACGCTCTGGATGATTAATGCATCAACATACTCACAAAGAAGGCTAGAACACTTTTACCAATGCAGCGATGTAAATTAAGAGTTGCTATTTACAGGATGGCATATTCAGTAAGTGTATTGCCACAAGTCCAAGGCAATGACCACTCTCCATGTAACTGAAACATTACATTACAGCCTGATGAAGCCTTTAGGGTGGCAATATGAAGGATATGAAGTAGAATGGACCATTTAGAATTTCATTAGATCTAATTTGCTTTGGGGTCATATCCAGGTTACCTTGATGCCAACCAAACGTTAAAATCATCTGGCATACAGAATTTTGGTTAAGCTAGAATAGTAGTATTTTAACATGCCTGGTCCCTGTGGGAAACAGTCAATTTTGCCCAAGAATTGTACTCTGACAATACTACAAACAGCCTCACAAGCTCTCAACAGGATTCCTGAGATAATTCAGCCCTAAGGGACCCTTTATGTGTCTTACATTAACTTACCTTCTACAAGTCTAAAATGGTACCAGATATATTCCTGGGAGAACTGAGAAAGTAGCCATTCACATCATTTTCTACAGAACTTAATTCTTTTACAGAGCCCCAGTTGAGAAAAGCTAGCCAGTCCATGTTTGGCCACTCTAACGAGTCAGACTGCACAATTTGTCTTGCACCCCAAAGCAAAGTCATGTTGGGCAGAAAATAACCACAAGAACAATGAAACTTGCTCTAAAATGCTTTTTCAACAATGGAAAGTAGTGTTTCAAAATAAATCATGTTGCTAGCTTTGTAAGTCCATAATAGAAGATGAATTGGTACTAGGTATAAACATTACCAGTTCAAAACTGTTTCTCCAAATTATATTGTATTAGGAATAATTTTGTATTAGGAATTTTTTTAAAAAATAAGTACAGTTTAGATGCTCTTGTCAAACAAAAAAAGAAACTATGTGAGATGATTGGTATGTTCATGTGCTTCACTATAGTAACCATTACATTCTCTAAATCTATGTATCTATATGTATCCCATAACATCATGTTGTAAACCTCGAATATACACAATAAAATTTATCATTTTAGAAAAACTGTTTATTCATTCAGTACCATATCATGGTATTATTTACCTGTTTCCAACCAGTATAAAAAAGAAAACTGTTAAGAAGCACAACATCCAAGTGTTACCTGCAGAAATATTCTGTTCAATGAAAGTGAACTGTTGACCAATTGAGTTAAATATATATCTACCTTCTCCCACTTCAACTTCTTCAGCCTTAACCCTGTGTATATTACTAGACCGCAGTAGGTTTTGTTAATAAACTCAGCTTGGAAACCTCAGAATAGTATTAGTTATAGGTTCCGTTAAAATATCTGGTTCATTCTAAAGAACCAGAGATGTCATATTGAATTCCTTCTCTGTTAGTAGAAATAGGCTGCACAATTCTAATATTGGGACAAGGAATTGCATATATTACATTAATAACACCAACAAATGTTATAATATTCATCAAAGTACCTTAATTACCAGTAACATATTGTTAACTAGAGGAACATGAAGTGTCTCAGCCTCATGGATATATCTTGAATGTCCAGATAGCATCCCTGCCAATCCCTGGAACCAACAGGCCTAAGCTAAGTGAGCTCAACTGCAGGTTGTAAATCTTTGCCAAGAATAAACTGAAATAGACAGTATAAAAAGTTAATATTAGACAGAAAGTCCATTAAAATTAAAGTCAAATGAACTTGACAACAAGGAAAATATACTGCCCAAATAAAAAAAATTTAAAAACTTGTAAAGAACAGTCTTCTACCTGCTTTGGCAGAAGTGCTCATCCTTGGGAAATTTGTGTCCTTGATATTAATGGGCCAGGTGTCATTATTTCCCTTAGACTACTGTAAAATCAGAGACACACAAATCCCTTTTACCCACTTTACCTTGGATAATGACCAAACATAAAATATAATTATGCCTCAAAGAGTATCAGGTCCATTTATTCTCAGTCAACAGAAAACTTGGAGGTGGAATGTGCTATGGGACCCTTGGCAAATCCTTCATTTGCAGGCTGGAGGACCTCTTGGCCTTTTGCAATGTGACAAACCTGCCTTCGTCTGGAAAACGATGAATTAGTATTCCAAGAGACTGGTGCCAAAAAAGCCTGGTCCATTCAGTCGCCTAAAGGTGATTTGAATAAGGTACAATAAGGGATGGAAACAAACACATGAGATTTTTGTTATAAAAAATTATGCATTCTTGCTCCTTTGTAACGTTTATGTTAGAGAACTCAGGAAGCTCACATCTCAGTGTCCAAGATGAGAAAAGAAACAAATGTGGTTTAATCATTGCTATCAGTCATCTCAGTTATAAAAGAAGTCAGGTCTCTTCATTCAGGCAGAGAAGTGACCAAGACACAATTATGAGACATGTCCAAGAATGCATTTCATTTGAACAACAGTTCCAAGGCTGGGGTCAGAGATGAAGGGACACTACCTCTATTGCTTAGAGTTTAGAAATAAAAGAGCAAACACCAGCAAATAACTGAGTCATATCTGATTAATAAATGTTCCCTTGAATTAATAAATATGTTAATTACCTATTCCTGGGCAATATACTACTGTAAACTTAGTGGCTTAAAACAATATGCATTTATTATTTCACTATTTCTATGGATCAGGAGTTCAGGCAGGTTTTAGCTAGGCCCTCAGCTCAGCATTTCACAGGACTACAACCTCTACAAAGCATTCTTATCTTGAGGCTTGACTGGTACTATGGGTCAAATGTGTGTCCCAAAATTCATGTATTGAAAACTTGACCCTCACTATAACAGTGTTAAGAGGGTGGGAAATCTAATTATGACATTTGAAAGGTGGGCCTTTGAGAGGTGATTGGATCATGAGGACTGCGCCCTCATGAATGGATTAATGCATTCACAGAGTAATGGGTTGATGGTAATGAATTATCCTGGGTGTGGACTGATGGCTTTATGAGGAGAACACATGGGAAAGCTCTTGATCATGCCAGTTCTCACCATGTGATAACCTGTGTGCCACAGAGAGTTTCCATCCAGAAGAAAGCCATCACCAGCTATAATCCCTGGACCATGGACTTTCCAGCTTCCAAAACTATAAGAAACAAATTTTATCTCTTTACAAATTACCCAATTTCCAGTTTCAGGTAATCTGTTATAAGCAACAGAAATGGACTAATATAACTGGTGAAGAATCCATTTCCAAGTCCATTTGGGTTGTTAGTAGAATTTAACTTCTTACAGTTGTAGGATGGAGGACCCAGCTTTTGTCTGGCTGTTGGCTGGAGTCATGCTCAGCTTCTAGAGGCCATCTACAGTTTGTTCCTAGTTGGGTTTTCCCAGCGTTACTGCTTACTTCATCAATTCAGCAATGAAAGTCTCTAGAGCAAATGTGCTAGCAAAGCAGAGTCTTGCAGTCTTATGCAGCATGATTACTGGTGTGACATTCCTCAGCTTTGCTGTACTGTATTTCTAGAAATCACAAGTGCCCCACTGGGGATTGCACAAAAACATGAGCACAAGTGTTGGGAAAACAGAATAGTTTGGTCAAGGCCTTCGCCTTGGGTCCAGTTGGGTGTGGTTCAGCATCCTTTGTAAGCAAATTGTGTGTGGAGTTAGTGGGAGTTTTAGTGAAGCAGGTGGGTGGGTGTCTGCCTCTGGCATCTGCCCATCGCAGCCATGCTTTCCAACCTATGGCTCCAAGGACCTTTTGGCCAGTTACCTAGCTCATAGACCTGCATGAAGGGGTCTGGTGACCCAACCTGGCATGTGAGGGGGTCTGGGGACCCAGCCTGGCATGTGAAGGGTTTGTGACCCAGTCTGTGAACAGGCTTGAGGGGTCTGTGGGCTCCAGACCCAACCTTAGCTCAACGATTGGCCCAGTCAGTTCAGGATTACCAGCAGGTAAAAGAGCCTGACAACTGGCATAGTCATGGTCATGTAGCTAGACAGTTGGCGTCATGAACAGGATTAAGGGCACTACAATTGGAGATGTCAACAGGATTTCTGACATTAGCCTTACCCCTAGTGCCACAACAAGGAAGCAGGGATCAGTGGGGAACCACCTTAAAATCTGTTCACCAGTCTACTCTTGGCTTCCATTGATTTATGTCCTTCCCATATGAAAAATACTTTCACTCCCTCCCATGGTTTCCAAAAACATCTGAAAGTCCAAAATTTTATTATCTAAGTCAAGCATAGGTGTGAATGAAACTCTGGGTGTAATTAGTTAAATACAACTTTAGAGCACAATTCCTGTCAATCTATGGACCTGTGAAAGTAAAAATGCACATTTTATACCATCAACACACCCAAAGTACAATGGTGGAATAGGCATAGGATAAGTGATATTGACATCTTCATTCAAAGAAAATTAAATGGAAGGTACAAAGAAGTTATTTATCCATAGCAATTGTGAAATCTTGCCAGACCAATGTGATGAGTTTCAAGACCTGGGAATAATTCTCCAAGGTTCTCCCTGTTTGCCCTATTTTCCTTAGTTTTGGCTTCAATTTTGGGTCGGATTTTCCTTCCTGCACAGATAGACCTGGAGCTCTAAATTTACATGATTTTTAATTTCTGTCATCTTTAAGGAGAGAATTCATATTTCCTTGGAGTTCCAGCAAGAATCCTGGGGAGGGCTTTGTTTGGCACACTTGGATCACATGCCAATCCATAAATTAAATACTGTGACCAAAACAATATGTACAATTGGTCAACCCAGGCCATTTACCTATCCAGAAAACTTAGGTTAGGATCAGTCTCACTGGAACTGAGCAAATTTTAAAAGCCCACTGTGGGGAAAATAGGATAATTTAGTTAGGTTCCCTCAGCTCAGGTCTGGCTGGGGGGTCATGCAGCACATTTCTCGTAAACAAGTTGTGTGGGTGGAGTTGGTGCGCATGTGCACCAATGTATCTTTTTAGTTAATTGCTTTTGTGTGTTCTTCAGTTTGTGAAGCAGAGCTGGCCAGCAGTGCTCCAGTCTATAAACAGAGCATGTTTATTCTGCTGGCAGCTGCTCAGTTTCAGTTTTTCTTTGGACTTTTCCGGTAGCAGTTGAGTTTCTGAGTTTCTCCTTTGTACTGCCTAGCTCCTAGATGTGTGTGTGCTAAATAAAGACTATTCCTACTGCAGCCAAGGCTCCATGGACCGTTTTGTCCGGTTACCTAGCTCATAGACCTGCAATGTGAAAGGTTTGTGAACGGACTCGAGGGGTCTGTGAGCACTCTACAATTGGCGTCTTCAGCAACATTATGCCACACCCACCATCTGTCCACCAAATGTTTAATGATGTAACAGAAAATGTTACGGTACTGCATTATGAGGGAAAGATTTTCATATTTGCCTCCAAGCAAGCAAAATTCCATTTATACACAACTAATATTCTAATTTCCACTTTAGCCCCTCTTTCCCAGCTTCTTCACCGCCTCATAAATAATTAGTAATCTCATTCCATCTTCACATATCTGCAATGTGTAGGTGTGATCTCACCTTGTTCCCCAGCCTGACAGAAAGACCAAAGGCAGATGCTCTACACACCATCCACATTAGACGAGAGGTATTCAATGCAAAGAATCAACTTGAAGGAAACAAAACTTCCCCACCCAGGGCAGTGTTTACACTGAACTTTAAGTATTCATGGTGCAAAAACTGGAACATTTGCAACTTGGACCCTGAGATAAGAAAGCAACACCCCACTACAGAGCATCATAGGACACAGTGGTGTATAGGACACAGTGGTCCTGAAGAGGACCAGCAGAGGTGGAGTAATGGTAACATATGGGTCATGACCTGACACAGACAATTCCCTCAGCTACACAGGTTAAAGGTTAAGCTACTATCAGAAGCACACCAGCTGATTAGTATGCACATTTATTACTAAATTAATGTATGTTCAAGTAAAAATGTAAATACTTCTGCCAGAATTTTAATTTAATCATTCTCAAATTTTTTGTCATTTGTCCCAAAGGTACTATTATTGGTGGTGAATCTCACCTTGGTATTTACAAGCCTCTGGCACCAGGATAAGAAAAAGTAGGAGCTTTCATGCTAGAAAGCTATCTGAACAAGCTTTGTCTGAGACATGAACATCTTTAGTCTTTGGGTAAAGGGCTTATGGAAAACTTCAACCAATAATTGCCTGGCCATCAATATCCTTAAAGGCATCAATGGGACAAATTAAAAGTGTACAAAAGTTAAGCTTTCTTGAAGAGAGAAAAAGCAATATGAAAATACAATATTAAAAAGATAAGCTGAGTCAGTCAGCCTCTTTTCTCACAGGCAGAATCTAAAATAACTGCCTGAGATTTCCTGCCTTTCATAACCAAAACTGTGAACATAATAAAATATTACACCAGTAATTATTACAAAAAAAATATTTTGTAGATGTAATTAAGGTTCCTAATCAGTTGGGTTTGAATTCACCAAAAGGGAGATTATCCACATGGCCCTGATCTAATCACATGTCCTATAAAGGCAGAGAATTTTTTCTGGCTGGTAGCAGAAGGAGAAGTCAGAGAGACTCAAAGCTTCAGAAATAACTGATACCTTGATTTCAGAGGTGCTGAGCAGAGAACACCAGATAATCCTTCTTGGCCTTCTTACCAAAAGACCTGTGAGATAATAAGTGGGTGTTGTTTTAAACACCTAAGTTTGTGATAATTTGTTACATAGCAATAGAAAATGAATAAATCTCAAACATGTACTGCTAAAGTACAAGTATATATAATTGATGCTCATGCTAGAAAAGGTTAAGTCATACTCAGAACCTTCTCTTTAAAGAAATACAATAAGAAGCCAACAAAAGACAGAAAACATTTTAGGATAATTTATATTCTAAAAACTCCCCAAAAAAGATTTAGAAAGCAAATATATGCCAAAGGATCCAGAAATCTCTCCTATGAAAAACATAGCTCAATCCTCTTTGAAGCTATAAATATTTTTATTATTTTAAGTGTTGATTGTCAGAATTGTAAAGTCAGGATTTACTTGGACTACATTTCCTTGGCTGTCCCAAAATCATTTTTGCTAGTGGAAGCAGTATGCATCAAGCACACAGAAGTTATTTAATGTACTAACTTCTCACATGCCAAGAATATATTACAGCTTTTAAAAAATTTTATCATTAGAAATTAGAAATTACATGTCTTTATTCATAACAACTTACCTACTGAAGTCAGAGTTTAGGTACACTTGAGATATGTCTAATGATTAGTTAGTTCACAAAAGTGGAAACTTTCATAAACTATATTATAAATGTAAGTGATAGCCTGAGTGTCTTTCTTACTTTTATATATTAAGTTTATGATAGATCCGAAATCTCACAAATGGTCAACAGCTTTAAGTTCCTTACTTGTTTTGACATTGCACTCGCCTGAAAACCAAACATTTTGTAATTGACACACCAAGAGTTCCCCCCACTCCCATGTGTTTAGGTTTCCCTCAACATTGCAGAAAATGTAGATGGTTTAGCAATTGATAATTAATACTCCAAGGAAGAAAGAATGGAAAATATAAGTTAATATATGATTACTAGTAGAACATTTAAAGTTGAAAGAAGATAAAAATAAAGAAGCAAAAGGAATACCTAATGAGTGAAATTTCTCCCAAGCAGCCAGAGATTATAATAAATTATTTTAGAAATATTGATTTGATAATAAACCAAATTATTCTTATCTCTCTACATATGAATTAATGTGCTCACACACCACATCCATTTAGTAGTATCAAGTAAAATCTCTCCAGATACCTAATACATCATTTCTTTAAACAGTTTGAATTCAGCAGGTACAAATTTTTTTCTGACATAGAAATGGATGTCAATAGATAAATATAATAAGATTACAAGATATAATGACTTCCTAGCTTTCTGAAAGTTTATAAAACCATGCTTCAATCATTTTATACCTCAAATCACTACAAATATCTATCATACTAAAAAATGTTAGATATATATTCCTGACATATTCCTCAAAAAATAAAAATAAATATTTTGATTAGGTAACAATATTTATTTTGGGCCATCTTTGACCAAACTGTTCCTTTATAGTTACAAGTTTAGACACATTATTTTTAAAAAGTCTTGAAATACTTGCTTAATGATCACTGTAGGATGTGTACTTTAAATATTATATCAAGCATTGAATCAAACTAGGTTTTTAATTTTTGGTTTATAATTAAAAATAGGACTTAGTTTATTCTGATTATTAAAAAACTACAGCTAAACCATTTTTTTTAATTCTCATAAAACCAAGAGGTTTTGAGCTGAAACAGATCTCTCTCCCATTTATTAGTGTATTTCAAAAAGCTCGTGGAAAAATGGAATTAAAAGATAATACTAATCTTTCCACGAAATTTTTGAGGACCCCTCATACATACCCAAGTGAACTTACAACTTTTCACATACACACACATTCACATGTAGCTTTATTAAAGTCATTTGCTGAACTCTTTCCCCTCACCCCATACATCAACATTAATTTATAAGTAATGAGAGGATGAACTATAAGAATACTTAAGATAGCATTAAGGCTTGCCATTCAAAGTGTGGCCTAAGGTCTAGCAGCATCAAGCATCAGCTGGGACATTGTCAGAAATGCAATATCTCAGACCCCCACACCAAACCTATAGTTTAACTGATCCATCCTTTAATAGGATCTCCAAAGTGAATTCATAAGTACATTAAAGTTTGAGAAACACTGCTCTAGACCAGTGGTTCTAAAAATGTGGTCAATATCACCAGTAATCTGTTAGAAATACAAATTTTCAGACCCCACTCCAGATCTTATACACAACATAAACTCTGGGGGTAGAGCCCAACAATCTATGTTTCACTCAGCCCTCCAGGTTGGTAAAGAGTGGCAGCTGCTACCATCATCATTACCACACCCCTGACAATGATTGCTACTTCTAAGTGTGGTGGCATTGACAACTGCTGGGCAGAAGCAAATAAAACCTCAGAAGGTCAGTACCATGCTGTTTCAGTTACTATAGCTTTGTAGTATAGTTTGAAGTCAGGGATTGTTATGCCTCTGGCTTTATTTATTTATTTATTTTGAACAGAATAGAGAATCCAGAAATCAACCCACATACTTATAGCTGACTGATCTTTGACAAAGACAATAAGAATATACATTGGGGAAAAGACTGCCTCTTCAATAAATGGTGCTGGAAAACTGGACATTCATATGCAGAAGAATGAAACTGAAACTGTACCTCTCAAAATATACCAAAATCAACTCAAAATGGATTAAAGACTTAGATATAAGACCTGAAACTATAAAACTCCTCCAAGAAAACATCATAGGGGAAACACTTCAGGATATAGGACTGGTCAAAGACTTTACAAATATGACTCCAAGTCAACAAAAGAAAAAATAAACAAATGGGATTATATCAAACTAAAAAGCTTCTGCACAGCAAAACAAACCATTAACAGAGCAAAAAAGACAACCTACTGAATGGGAGAAAATATTTGCAAACTATGCATCTGACAAGGGATTAATATCCAGAATATACAAAGAACTGAAGCAACTCAACAGTATGAAAACAAGTAACCCAATTAAAAAATGGGCAAAGGAGCTGATTAGACATTTCTCATATGAAGATATACAAATGGACAACAGACACATGAAAAAAATGCTAACATCACTCAGTGTCAGGGAAATGCAAATCAAAACTACACTGAGATAGTTAGACTGGCTATTATCAAAAAGAGAATAACAAATGCTGGTAAGGATATGGAGAAAGGGGAACCCTTATACACTGTTGGTGGGACTATAAGTTGGTGCAGCCATTATGGAAAACAGTATGGAGATTCCTCAGACAACTTCAGATAGAACTACCATATGACATTTCTTTGGGTATAGAATATACCCAAAGGAATGGAAATCACATCAAAGAAATACCTGCACTCCCATGTTTATTGCAGCTCTATTTAGAATATCTAAGAGTTGGAATCAACTTTAATGTCCATCAACAGACATCTGGGTAAGGAAAATGTGGTATATATACACCATGGAATACTACTCTGTCATAAAAAAGAACGAAATTCTGCCATTTGCAGCAACATGGATGAACTTGGAGAAAATTATGTTAAGTGAAATAAGCCAGGCACAGAAAGAGAAATACTGCATATAGTCACTCCTAAGAGGGAGGGAGGGAGGGAGGGAGGGAGGGAGGGAGGGAGGAAGGAAGGAAGGAAGGAAGGAAAGAAGGGGAAAGAAGCAAAGAAAGAATCACAATAATTCATTAAACATTCAAAAAAAAGAAAGAATAGAACTGTGGTTATTAGAGGTGGGAAAGGGGGGGATTGGTGAGAAACTAGTTAAGGGTCACAAATATTGATTACGCTTTGTAAACATGAGTATACTAATTATTCTGGTTTGTTCACCACCTATTATATACATATATTGATATTCAATTCTGTACTCCACAAATATATATAATCAATTTTTTAAAAAAACCTCAGAAGGGCCTTTAAGAATCTACAGAATTTGTATCTGCACAGCTTTTGAAACGTATCTGTGCCACTCTCCCAATTGCTCTCTAAGCCACAGTCACAAAGCTTGTTTTTGCCTTAGGGACCCCTGACTCTCTGTTTCTCCTTCCTGAAAGGTCTTATCTTCCTCTTGACCTGGTCAACTCCTTCTTATCATTTAAGGCCCATCAGAAATGTCACCTCCTTAGAAAACCCTTCTCTAACCCATTTTATCTAAATTACTTCTTTTTTTTTTCTATGTCTGAACCATGCTTTCCTCATAAAACACATCACAATTCAAAATTATGGTATTTGTTAGTTTACCTGGTTTCTCTCTCTCTCTCTCTCTCTCTCTCTCTCTCTCTCCTACCAGACATTAAGTTCCATGATGCAGGACCCACCTCTGTCTTGATCACCACATTTTCTTTAGTGCCTAGCACAGTGTCTGGTATATAGTAGCCTTTAATGAAGACTTGCTGAATAAATGACTAAATAGGAGATACAATGGAAAGGATACCAGACTCAGATAGGAAGATGGGGCCTTACCACTGTTAATGGTGGTACCACAAAGACTGATTCTTTCTATGATCATACTGGATGAGAGAAATGATCTTTGCCACACTGAGTCAAGAACATAGGGTGGCTATAATGTTTGATCATTTTCAACACTAGAAGTTCTCTAAATACCAAAGTCTTTGTGGAGGGTACTTAGAATTTTGTCGTTTTAAAAATATGTTATATAAGTAGAACTTTCACCTGAAAAACAACAAAACCAAAACGTAAAATAAAAATGTTTAATTCCCTTTTGAACGTGTGTTGAATTCGATACAAATTGAGGAAGCATTTTTCTAGGTCAAAAGGAACCAACGTTACATTTAGAAGGCAATTGACTGCATAAAAATATAATCTACACTATATTTTTAGAAAGAAATTTCAAGATCTTTTTGTATGGTTAATGTGTCGTAATAGTGATGTCTTCTTTACAGCTCAAGATACCACAACAAAGTAATGGCGCAATAAAGGAACTTTTGCTGTTTTTACTTTTTTGTATCTTCATATACCAGTAAAAAATAAACTCTTTAATAAATAAATATATATAATAAATATTTGCAAATTGAAAATGTATAAATAGGTCCATTCTTTAAAAAATGTTCCATCTTGTTGTGGCATGCTTTATAGTCCATGTTTCACCCAGGTTTGTTTTTGGGGATTTTTTTACACATAATGCCATAACCTGCAAAACTCTACAAGGTCCTCAGAATGTATGTTGCAATAATCTTGGCCAACTATGACAGTCCACTTCTTCTACATGAAGTATCTATTATTAATGTAACTTTTAAAGTAAACATAATCCAGAGAGGTGAGGCACCAGCAGCAAACTAGGTGGGGTTCCCATTATCCACATTTTAACAGATTTTCAGCTTCAACCTACTGTTAAGGATTAAGCCAATGCACCTAAGGGAACTTGATCCACTTATAAAAAGTGATCTTGATCTACTTCAAGTCAACATTTTTGTTGTTGTTGTTGTCTTTCAGTATTCTTTCCAAATTCAGTCTCCCAGTGGAAAATAGACTCTAATATTCTGAATGTCTTCCTGGGCTGTTATTTTACAACAGAACTGTGGTAAGAAAGAATGGTTGTGGTTTGTTCTTCCATAAAGACACCGTCACACTTCAAGTGTACATCAGTAGGTCCTTGTACAGTTCTGGAACTCTGTCTGGATCCACTGGTCTAGGTAAGAAATGTGTAAATTTCTGATGTCTCTTGGACCTGGCACCATCTCTTGGAGTTCCGTCTTTGTTAAGTGCCACAAAATATCTGCGGCCAGTGTCTCCATGTTTATATATGTTGGATGAATAGGTATTATACCAGTTCTCTTCAAATTGCTCCCTAAAGACGCATTCGGAAGTCAGTTTCTCCTAAAGGAGAGAAGACAACTACCATTAAAAAAAAAACTTTGAGATAATTTTCTTACAAAAGTCTCAACTCTACATTTTTATTTCTTTGCCTGTAACTATAACCTTGTCAAAGAGGAAAATTGGTTAAATTGTTTTTGCTTTATTTTGTTCTAGTTCATATGTTATCTGAAATTCTTCCCAGGTGACTTCATCCAGCAGTTTAGTTCAAAGAACTTTGAGTCAAATGTCAATTCCCAATTTTATTTGCAAATACTTAATACATATTCTGAATTTTCCCATGCTCCATATTCTCACCTTCCTACCACCATCAACACAAGGCAAGCCTGTAGTTTATTTTGATCCATTATTAAATGCCAGAGTTCTACATATCAAGTCTCTACTATCACCTTGGAACATTTCAAGATCTTGCTAAGATCCAAATTTCGAATTCAAGGGCATCTTTCCAAATCATATATCTTCCCTTCATGAATTTATTAATTGTTGATGATACATTCCCTATGATTAACTTTTATCTGGATCTGTTACTATTAAGGTAAATGTAGTAAAAACCCAATGATTTCTTGTCTTTTCAAGATGGGACTGTATATTGTCTTAAGGGATAAACCACAGTTGCTTTTTTAATCCAACACATACATGAACATTATGTGCATGTTTTTTCCTATTATAATTCCATTAATTCTGTTGTAATTTAACTCTTATTATTGTTATACCCTGCATTATTTTTCTTTGTTCTGAGCTGATAGAAAGACTGGAAGGGACAAGTTTTACCCTTACAGAGGACAGATATTAGTCTCCTTACTGAAATATTATAACCAATTTTCTCAATGTCTATTAAGATTCTAGCTGTGTACAGCATTGTGGTCTCAACTAAGATTTTAAGAAAAATAAGACACCAGATACTGCCATCTGCTAAACCATAAAAAGTAAATTCTCTATGGAAATAGTTATAGAACTTTGACTTTAAGAAGGTATTTTATATGAGAAGATGGGTAAGAAAGTGGCACATATTTATTCCTTACCAATTTTTTAAAAATTATATAAGTAACTGTGAACAAGTAAAAAATCTTAACAGTTAAAAAGAAAAATCTATGTTATGCTGCAGAATGAGTTTTATAATGTCCTAAGGAAAAAGAAAAAACAAAACAAAACCTTACACTGATGAAATATTAACCTGAAAAGTACACTTTCTGCTCCATACTTATCCATTTATTGTAGACCCAGAGATGTGCACTTATCCTTAGTGGCAAGTCAAAAATTGCCCAATACAATTTTGACTAATCCAATGGCCATTGTAATTATCATGACAATAAACATAGTAGAACTAGTGTGGTTGTCATTTTCTGTTGTTTCTTGCAGTATCTGAACATTTTGTTCACTCATTTTCTACATACAAAGGTTAGCAAGTGATGTATATATTTATACTCCATATTTAGCTATGGAAGATGGTAATGGGTAGAGAAAATTTGCATTAAATTAACATAACAGTGAAAAGAATTTAAAATGCTCTCATTTTTCTCTGTCTTTGGTGGGAACGATCAAAATATGGAAAAACTAGAAAAAACTAGAAAAACTCAGGACAGTGCACCGCTTGAGAGCGCGGCGGCGCTCCCACTGAGGGTTCGGATCCCACATACAGACCGGTTCCCGCTCACTGGCTGAGCGAGGTGCGGGCACAACACCAAGGGTTGTGATCCCATTGCCGGTCCCGGTCCGGTACGGGGGCGACACTGAGGGTTGCGATCCGTTGCCGGACACGAAAAAAGACAAAAAGGAAAAAAAAAAAAAATGAGACTGAGTTACTATATTATTGCCCAGACACATGGAAATTTAGCAGGTTTCTGATTTCCACATAAATATATTTTATCTACTACTAATTTCTACATATATTTTATATACTACTTCTGATAGATATTATTGGTAGACATTTTAATTACAAAATAGGTAGTCATTATTTCAAGAATTACAATAACAATAAAAATAATACATACTGATCCATAGAGTTCTCCTTTGTCATTCATTCCAAGGTAAAGACCACTGTCCACACCTCTGATACTGACCAGTCCCACTGCCACACTGATGAATTCCAGAATGCCTGAATTTATAAACAAAATAATGATTTGTATTTATTAATAAACATATGACTAATGAAAATCTTCCTAGTAGTACTAGTAGATTAATATTGCTAAATATAATGGTGTATGTGGAAGTCCTTTGTAAACTGAAAAGTGCTCTGTAATTGTTTTATTATTATAATTCTCCTATTTTACAGATAAAAAAAGATTAAAATGGAAAAAAAAAATGTTCATCATGGTATAATGTTAAGGATGTGAAACCTTAAACCAGACTGACCTGGGTTTAAATTCTAGTTCAGTAACTTACTGGCTAGGCTGAGTAGGCAAGTCACTTGTCTTCTTTGAACCCCAATTCCTCACATGTAAAATGGATGAAATGCCTCCCTACCAAGAGGATTGATACAGTTAGGCATTCAACAGATGGAAGCTATATATAAATTATATAAATATAAGCTATATATTAATATATATAATAGAGGTGTTCTTAGTTCTCTATAATTCTATTAGCTAATTATAACATATTCTATAAATTGTTTTGGTTTTGTTTATAATAAATCAAATCAATCTTTTTCTAGCAGCATCAGCAAAACTTATATAGCTACAAAAGTGTTTTATAGTTTATAAAGGGCTTCTACTTATATTTTTTCATCTGGTCCTAAAACACAACCCCTTAAAATAGGTAGGAAGGATATTATTATCCCCATTATACACATAAAGAAACTGAGGCTCAGAAAGGTTTATTGACTTGCCTAAGGGACATATGATGCTTGTAACTGATAGAACTGATACTTGAACTCACATTTGAGCCCTAATCCACATCTGAGTCCTAATCTACTTCAGGACCCTATTTCTTGAGGACAATCCAGTCGTTTCAAGACTTTATAGATTACATAATATGCTATATTTCCTGTCACGATTTTTAAAAATAAATTGCATAGTTCAGAGAAAACGACTTCCTAATTCATTAAATGTGATAACCAAGTAGCAAAAGTTTAGCATGCAAGTAGATTTTGCTATCAATAACTTCCTAGAATTATTTTTATTTATCAATAGGTAAACTAGTATCAAAAACTCTCCACTTAATACACAATACACCACAGTTTAAACAACAACAACAAAAAAGAACTTAACACTCCCTCTGCATCACACTTTTTTCCTGTACTCACTAAACTTTGGACTACTGCCTTTGTCTAGTTCTTCCCCTTACACTCTGCTGAAAAAGTACAGCCATACTTTCTATGGAACTGCCTTCCTCAATAGCTTTCCACCCTCACCCCTTCACCCCATTTTAAGCTCTACAAACAGTATAAATGTGTACCATTCAGCCTGACTCTTGCTCTTAAGTCATTTCTTGATTTATTGTACAAGTTCCTGTTTGGACACGTGATACCCCCAAAGCCAAGGGAAAATACAGAATCTGACCATTTGCTGATATGGAGGACTCTATTCTATCCAGAGCCTAATTCACTCTTTGGCAGAAACATAGATTCTTAGCAAGACAAATGAGCTCTTTCAAACTCTTAGGAGATCGTGTAGAACACTAGAGCTATCAAGGATCTTGCAGCAACAATACACTACTAAACAGTCTATAAGTGGCTTGAAAGTCCCTAATTGAGAACCTAAGGCAGAGAGAAGATAAGATATAGCAGGAAGACACAGACTACATAGGATAGACATCATAATGACAAATATAGAGGTGGGAAATAAAGGAAAATCAGACTCACTGCTATGCTCATTAGTGACGTATTCCTGTTAGAAAGGAAAATATAATCTGAAACATAGTTGGTAGAAAAAGATATATTCAGAGAGTTTCAACCAGGATATAATTACAAATGTATAATTAAATTGTATCAAATGTTATATTCAAATTAAAAAGTGTACTATGGCTGACATGCAACTTAATTTCCTTTAAGTATCTGATTTATATTAAGATGTTCTTGTCTTTCAAAGAATAGGAACTGATTAACTGATTAGAATGTAGAATAAAACTAGTTTTCAAGTACAATAGAATATAACTTCAATTTCCATATAAACTAATTATATAACAGATCTCATAAAGTATTCATTTTTCTTGGAAAACCAAATGGTAAACACCTTAAGATAATGCTGTCATCTTGCCAAAAAATACATAATTGTAGAAAGAAAAAAGATTACATTTGTTCTTAGAATAATTATATTCAGTAGTCTTGACTCTATTATCAACATCCAAAACCTCACACATAACCAGGCATAAACAATTTTACAATGGTTCATGGGACTGATGGGAAAAGGGTTATGTGGTTTTTTGTTCCTCTTCAAGATTTTAGCCACACTTTTTAATTCTGATCCTTTTTCTCCTCAAGGAAATAGTATACTACATAGTAATTTGTAATCATTTGATTCTTAAATGAGATTTGACAAGTCTTTCGTATTTATAATACGAGGTGGTAACTAAGCTAATTCCTTTACAAAGAGTAGACATGAAAAACTTTCCTTAAGAGGTAATCACAGATTTTAGATAGATTTTCTAATGCCCAGTGTCCCATAAAAAGACTTGGAGGTACTTTGTCTTTCTGGTATCATTTTCAAAGCCAGCCTTTTTTAAAATCATAATAAACAGGTGAGTCAACCCACAATGCAACCACATCAGACAAATCTATGGAGAATAGGGGAGAATAAAGGAAAAGCCTTTAAAGGAATATGTTTGATCTCAGGCTAAACTTTTTTTTAAAGTAATGATTCCATGTTTACATATTAGGTAATTTCTTCTTACCGTACTACTGTGCAGAAAAAAAAATCTATTATAAATACAGATATAACTCAGATAGAAAATTGTTTTAACCTCACTGGGACCTTTCTATTTATATTCTATTGATGTGGTTTTGAAATTTAAAAATACAGTATTCTGAGTTTTTATTTGATCACGGCCAAATAATATAAAATTGTCAAAAACGTTATTTATTTTAACTTCTCAAATAGCCATTCTTTAGTTTTTTTCAACATTCTCACTTTGAGGACACAGAAATATGTTTTTTAAAAATAGCAAAATAATTCAAATAATTAGTAACTGAGGCACTAGCAAAAGAAGGCAAACAGAGAGAGAAGCAAGTAATGTTATACATGTGGAAAATAAATTTTCTTCTCACCTACACTTCCTTGTAGCAAATTATGATGTCTAAGCTGTTGAAGGCCACTAGGATGCACTATAATGTATGGTACAGTCTGTTTACTCCTTTAGGCTAACAAACTAATTTGGATTACTTTTCTTTTGTGTAACAGTGAATATTTTGTTCCTATATATATCCCTCACTATAGAGTGACTTAAACCAGCACAAAATCAGTCTAAGTCATATTTTTTCAATTACTAAATAATTATACAAAATTTTAGCAAAAAAAAAAAAAGTGCTAGCAAGATAGTAATTCTAAGATGCAACATCCCTTCCTAAGAAAATGGGCGTTTTAAATATCACTAATGAATGTTATCAAATCTACAAATATTTACTAATCTTTCCTCATAGGGCTAGTCTTAGAGATACGCAAAGCAGAAGAAGCCACTCTCATCATTGGGGAGATTACAGTTGAAATACAAGTATCTTAAAAGCAGAATTTCCAATTGCAGAGGGAGAGTCTGAATATTATCTAAGCACAACTTTTACCTGTTCCACCCTATAATCATTATCACATTTATACTCATTTTTAAATCTTTCTGGTAGCCAGAAGATTTTTCTATAATGAGTGGAGTGCAATCATCCTTAAAGGCAAGGGAACTGAGCCACCTGGTGTCAGCAAAGTGCTTTAGAATCGGATCTCAGTCTCCTCAATTTAAAAACCACTTTCCAAGAGTGACCCCAGGTTGGCCACTAGGTCATGACACTCTTGACTGATAGTCAGTGGGAATTTGGAAGAGATCAGTGGAAGCTGCAAACATATGGGTTTTTAAAAGTTAATTTTCTAAGCCTTTAAGTGCTACCAAATGACCACCACATGCTTATGTCTACATCTAGAGTTACAAATGCCCCTCAAACTGAGATTTACACTTCTCCAAAGTTTTAATGAGTTCTCCAAGTCAAAAAAGGAGTGAGAGTAGAAGAAGAACAAGGGAATGAGGACTAGATAAGAGGCAGGATTTTCAAAGAATTCCATCCTGCTTGGGCAGGGAAAGGAAAGCACTGTGTTGCCCTTTCACATTCCTGTTGACAAGTAAATAGTATCTTTAAAAATAATAATGATGACGAATGTCTCCAATGATGTCACAAGCTTGATGATCAAAATCCTCTGAGATTGCTAGCAGGTTAACTCTAATACAATGAAAACTTTAGCTATCTTGGAAAGATCCTGGGATGTTAGCACCGGAAAGCACCTTAAGGACCTTAAAGAGATCATCTAATTTAACCCCATCATTGTACAGACAAGAAAACTAAGACTTACACTGATGAGGGCACTTGCTAGTCACACAGCTAGTTAGAGAGTCATTAACAGTAGAGACTTTCCCACTTAGTATCTGTAACACTGTCTGAACAATCATTCCCTTGTTTCTTTTAACTCCTTCTGCTCCCAGGCACTGCTGGAGGTATTCTGAAACACGTCCCTCTGTGTTCCCACCCATATCTACTTTCGCTTCCCCATTTCCTCTTTCCTACAGTCAGTACCAAGATCATCGCTTTTGGGTTTCACAATTTCTAAAAAGGATCTTGCTTGAAAAACTGGGCATGCTCAGCAGCTGGGTAGGCTTTTTTTTTTTTTTTTTTTTCCTCTCACCCAAATAGAACTTTAGGAGCTCAGAGAATTGCAGCCAGGTGAGCCGAAGGTAGCGACGGTGCCCATGGAAAGTTAATCTGTTATCTCTTCAGCTGAACATGTACAGTTCTCCAGGTAGACACGTAAATGCTCGCGTCCTATGTAACAGCGATCCCCTGAGCTACAGCAGCCACGGATGGATAAACAACTGCATGACTGTGGAGCATGTATAAAGAAGTGGAATGCTTCCTGTTACCAATTTTTGTAAAGTAGACAGTACTGGAGGGAAATATGAAAGGAAGTAGGAGAAATTAACATAAGGATTTTTTTTTTTTAATGCCTGTGAGGTGATGAGTGCGAGAAATGTGATTCCGAGTCCAGGTCTTGGTAGGAAGGCAGAGCAGCAGGGAGCCCCCGAAGCACCCTGCCTCCTCCCCCACCCCTCCCACACCCCCAGCCCCCCAGCCCCCGCGTCCGGAGCTGCAGGACCGCTAGATGCTGCAGCAGCAAGCGGCCGGGAACACTCCTCCCTGTCCCCCCGCTGGCCCGCCCT
>NW_007726723.1:105802-128918 GCF_000696425.1 Galeopterus variegatus
CCCGGCGCTCGCCCAGCAGAGGCGGCCGCTCCCCGGCGGGAGGCAACAGGAAGTGCGAGCCCACCTGCTGGCCCAAGCCCTCCAGGCCGCCTAGGAAGCCCCCGACTTCGGCTAAGGGAGCCATGGAGGGGCCAGAGGGAGAGGATCAGAAAAACAAAAGACCTCCAGGAAAAAGGGTAGCGCGGGTGGGGAGGAGGATGGGGGAAAAGTATAGAAAAAACTGCGCAAAAAGTAAACTGCCGGGTGACCGGGGTGAGGTCGCTGAAGGGACTTTGCACTGGAATAGCAGGGAGGCTTTCACTGTCTTGGAGCGGTCTTCTCTCCTCGGGTAGGTGGGAGCCGGCTTCTGGCTGTGCAGGAACATCTATAGCTGCCGCTGCCAATACTGGAGCTGGGCTGGGGGCTGGGGCTCCGGCTCCGCGAACTGATCAGATCAGAGTCCTGTGCACATACACGCCGAGTATATATGCGGGTCCTCTTGACATATGCTAATCAAGTCCTTTCAAGCACGCTGGGGAGGTTCTGTTTGAAATCTTAAACCGGCCTCCTCTCAACACGTTTTTGCTCTTTGGAAGTGACCAGAAAGGGCCCTTGACGGTTCTCTGTCCATGCACTCGCAAAAATCATTCCCGCGCTTGGCCAAACCCAGACAGCAACTTCGGGGAGGCGCAGTCGAGGTTCCTCTTTGGGGTTGTCTTCGGGACGACGGTGATGCTGTTCCGCGGCTGCTGTGCAACCGCCTTTGATGTGAGCTCCTTTGCAGTGATAGATCGCCTCTAAAAGGAGCCCAGCTTGGCAGGTATATAGAAGAGGAAGGGGAGGGAAGGAAAGGGGTGGGGGAGGACAGGGGGGCATGGGTACGAGGTGGAAAAGGAGAGAAGAGGAGAATTGGACTTGGGAGCTGCTGGGAGCCTGCATAGGACAGGTGCAAAGAAAGGTAAGAGAGGGAGAAGGGAAAAGGGCGTTACCTGAGGCTTAGACCTGCCCAGACACACATGAAAGGAAAATCAAAGCTTTGACAGTTTAACTCACTAATTTCAAAACACTAATAAAATGTACAGGCATTACTTTTTTCTTTTATCATTTAGATGGGGGATTTTCTTTACATAATCAAGGTTAGGTTAGGAACACTCTACCCCCCCCCCTTCCCAAGTCCTCTTTAATGTTTATCTTTACTCAGATAGCACATGATATAACCAAGATTGCCTTATATCTACGTGAAAAATTTAAACTGTGTGCTGAGGTCATGAACTTGTAATTAGCATAATATAATAACATAATAACATAATATAATATGAACCAAGGAATGAGGAGTAAATCCAAATAGTCTGAAAAGAGATGGTTTGCATTCTTACCTTTTGCCATGAATAGAAAATGAATATCTGGAAGAGTATCATAAATGATGAATGGCCTCTGGGGCCCCTATCCAATGTAACAGCACTTCTTATTTTTCTTAGTTGCATTTTCTTTTAGGCTAGATTTTTTGTTCACATTTTAATTATAAAATCAAAAAAAAATCAAATGGAAATAGTGTTGATTCTTGATGCATTTTGAAACTTCAAAAGTTACTGGTAGAATTTGAGTGCCTGTGCATACTTGCAAAATGAAAAGCCATTGAAGTAAAGGAGTTAGATGGTTGTCCATTTAAATGTTAAAACTTTGGTTTTGTGCCACTAGTTAAATGCAAGATCTTTCCATTAAATTTTTTCAGCAGCAGAAGAGTTGAGAATCATTTGGCAGATTTATGCTTCCCCTGAGCAAAAAATTTTAGAGCATCACTCAAGATTAGTTTTTCAGTCTTGTTTCATGGTCTGTTCAGCAGAATCCTAAACCTGGGAGCTCAGTTGGATTTGACTGGTTTATTTTATCTACTCTGAAGGGTTTTTTGCTAATTAATTGGCAGGTTCTTTAAAGTAGGTAAAGTTATAACTTTTCATCAGTACAGGCCTAAGCACTGACCCTTGTGCAACCGAGTTATAAAAGAGACCTTAAAGCAACTGATTTACTGTTGATAGATATGAAATAAAACAAAAACTCTAGCTAGAAACAATAAACAGATAAATCACTATAGAAACGTATATTGCTAAGTCTGTTTTAGAAGGTTGTACCAGGTAAACGTCATATTATCTCACCTTTCAAATAACAGCAGTCTGTCTTGTGGTAGGACCCCCAAATCCACCATAATCAAGATTTCAAAGCACATCTGTGTAAACATTATCACATCAGTGTAAAACATCAACCAATGAGCTTTTACTTTGAACCAAATCTTCTTAATTGCAGTGTTAAATCAAAGAAAGTTAGATCAAAGTTGTGTGAATCTCATAGCGGCATAACTAAAGTAGCCAGTACATACATTGATCACTTTTAAAGAGGAGATACTTAAAGGTTTTAAACTTAGATCAAGTGCCTTCTAATGAGGTTTGTTTCAAGGTCTCAGTTCTGAGCAACACCTAATGCTGTTAATTATTCCACAATGGATATACATTATCATCACCTGCTCCTAGAGGTACTAGTTCAGTCTATAAAATATTTCCCCACAGTCTGGCTGTGTGATCTATAGATTTAGAGTGTTTTAATCTCTTGTGTTACTTTTATATATGTACGCTAAAATATGGGAAAATTTTTACGTGTACTTAACAAAGCACTAATACTTTAATAGTAGAATTAACTTCTCTTTGCATACCTTAGCATTTTCATGTGCATTACCTTATTTGATCACCACAATACCCTATGATACATGCCACTTTATGGCGAAAAAAAATGACCTGGATTCTAGTTAAGGGTTTAGTCCAGAGTTCAACATCCCAGTGCAGTTTCCTTAAATTCCCTAAATGCCTCTATTTCCCCATTTGTAAAATAAGGACAATGTAACTCCTGCATAGTTCACTATGCACAGGGTCACTATGAGACTTACATATGAAAATATATAGGAAAGTGATTTTAAAACTAAAGTTTTCCATGCATAGAACGTGCTGAACACTTCCATTGTTGGGAAAATCTTTGCTTTATAATTTAGCAAATATAATTTGTGTGAACCACAAAATAAATCTTTTTTCCCAAACTAAACCTTTTAATGTGTAAGTTTTGAATGGTGCTTAATGCCATTTTATAAAGGACCAGAATAGAAACAAAAAGATAAGGATTTCTTTTGTTTGCACTAGTCACATGACAGGAAAAGATAACACTAAAGATTTTTTTTTTTTTTTTGCACATGCTGTGATGATATCATGGGAAGTTAAATAATTTTGAAGAGTGTTTTACAAGAGTGTATTATTCAAGTTTTAAGCATACACTGCAATCTAATCAACTTTACCTATACTTCCTAGAGACCGCACTTGCTTTGCTGTTATACAAATATGTGGTACAATTTCTACTTCCACAAAATGTAGTTACAGTTTCCCAGACCACAAAATTCCAATGTAGCTTTTCAGTCAGCATATTGTCATGCATCTTTGTTTTTACACGAAAAAGGAGTTAATACTTTTTGATGCCTAAACATGTGTTTAACTTGAAAAAAAGAAAAACAGCTGATTTAAAAGTCATGGTTTATACCCCCAATAAAAATAAAAGTACATTTGCACAATATTATTCATTATTTGTAATTATAAAATATTGACAACAACATAAATTTCCATACATAGGAAACTGATTGAATAAATTATGGTACATTCACACAATGAAGCATTACGTAGCTGAAAAGAAAAAAGTATAAGGTAGATCTTTATAAACTAATATGGAGTGTTTTCAGGATATATTGTTAAGTGAAAATAGCAAAGTGCAAAAGAGTACCTTTCTTGTGTTATCTTTTCTGTACGAAAGAAGGAAAATAGGAAACTTCTACATGTACACATATATGCTTATTTTTTCCAAAAATAAACATAGCCTGGATAAACCCAAAATGAATGATCTTGGTTACCTGGTTAATTGGTAATAAGGGATCAATATGAAGGTGGTAGAGGGATGGGGGAGTGACACTTCTCTGGGAACTTTTTATAGAGTTTTGACTTTTGGAGAAATTTTGTTTTACATTTTTCAAAAAATAAATAGAAAAAACAAGAAAGAGTAGGAAAATGGAATAAAACCAGGAACAAATGAACCTAATAGCATGCAAGTGAATAAAATAACCACACAAGGAATAATAATAATAATAGTAATAATAATAATACCTAAGTAACTCTGAAATACAATTCTTTGGTTATATAATCAAGGTCTAATGGCCCCTCCCATCAAAACATAAACATTGAACTTCAGTGAGAAAAATGTTTTCGCAGTGGTAGCTGTTAAAGTAGTGTATTGTAGGATTGAGCAAATGAGAAAATACATTGGGGATAATGGGAGCTAGGGTGTTCATTGTCAGAGAAGGAAGTTCATATATAAAGAGGGAAGACTAGAATGAACCCTATAGTGTTGAACTGGAATTGCAGTTATCATAACCCATGAGCGGGTGTGTGTGTGTGTGTGTGTGTGTGTGTGTGTGTGTGTCCACTGAAAGGGCCTAAAAGCAAACATAAGCCAGGGCAATGAGCACATCTAGTGCCTTCATCTTGGTTTCTCAATTCATTCTCCTACAAAAATGACCCAGGGAACCTTGGAGATTTGGCTGGGTCCAGGACTGGGCATCTTTTTGTGCCAGAAGGCAAGGAAGTGCTCAAAAAATGATGAGGACATGTCAAAGAGACATGAGCCAAACCTGGAGCAATTTGGGTATCAAAATAAACAATGATAGGAACAAGATTATTTGTGGAATAAAAGAAGAATCTTTGAGTGCAACTATTTAAACAAACAAACAAATAAATAAATAAAAGAAAAGGGAAAACTTTTATTTATGGTAGAATACCAACTGCTGTGGGTTGATTGAATTGTGTCCCCCAAAGTCCATATATTACAAGCTTAATCCCCACTGTAACTGTTGAGGGTGGGAAATCCTATTATGGTAATTGAAAGGTGGGTCTTGAAGACGTGATTAGATTGTAGGACCATGCCATAATAAATGGATTAAAAACGGTGGTCAGGAGTGTGATTTGGAGGACTTTAACAGGAGAGTGAATGAAGAGGTTAGTCTCTCTGCTCTCTCTGCTCTCTCTGCTCTGCCATTTCACAATGTGATACCCTGCCGTCACTGTCGCCACCACCAAGACCCTCACCAGATGTGTTCCCTGGACTCTGGATTTCCTAGCCTACGGAAATTGTAAGCAACACATTTTGTTTTCTTATAAATTACCCACTTCCATGTATTTTGTTATAAGCAACAGAAACAGACTAATACACTAATAAATATGTTTTAAACGATGAAATTAGAAAATGAAATGACCATTTTATATCCATCATAGGATTATTGCTGATCCAGACAAAAATCACCCACGCATGCTAAAACTAGTGGGTAAAAGTCTGATAAAGAAGAGTCTCGAATATAAAGAAAAAATAGTGACTTTATAGTGGATTAATTTAGTGAATACTATTTTAACTGCATAATAAAAGTAAATAACAATAACTGAACAAACCAACACCATGTGCCTCTTGATATCCTAGGAAGGATATAATGTCACTTAGGTGTTGTTCCTGTCAAAAATTTATAACGTAAATCCCATCAAGAGGAAACACAGATAAACCCCAATTGAGGCACATTCTACAAAACAATTGGCCTGTGCTCTGCTAAAATATCAAAATCAAGAAGGACAAAGAAAGGTTGAGGAACTGTTCCAGATTAAAGGAAACTAAAGAGACATGAAAAACTAAATGTGATGTATGATCCTTGTATGGAGCCTGACCAGAGAAAAATAAAACTATAAGGGATATTATTGAAACAAATGGCAAAATTTGAACATGGACGGTGAATTAGATAATAGTATTGTATCTCTGTTAAATTTCCTAATTTTGACAATTGAACTGTGATTATATAAGGAAAAGTCTTAGGAAATACAAAATAAAACTTTGTGGATAAAAGAGGCATGATGTCTGAAAAGTTATTCTTAAATAGTTCAGGAAAAAAATATATATATGCACATGTATACAGAAAGAGGGAGAGAATAGATGGATAATAAAGCAGACGAAAGGAAATGTTAACAACTGAAGAATGTGAGTATAGGGTATGTAGAGTTTTTTGTATTATTCTTGTAACTTTTCTGTAAGTTATAAAATTATATCAAAATAAGTTTGATGTAAATTTTTAAAAGTCACAGCTTCCCTCTTAGAAGCACTTTAATAGAGGAGAGAAAAATCTAAATTCAACAGCTATTATGTAAGATAATGGCGATAACTCAGAGTTCCTGAATTTGAACTGTTTGCATAGAAGAGTCCCAGTCTGCACAAAATTCCACACTTCAACCAGAACAGGCTGGATATTTTCTGTGGATGCTATTGAACACACGTGAAAAAAGAAATATTCATTGACCATGAAGTCACATATGTTGGGGGTCCAAATTCAGGCAGAATAAAAATTTGGCACAAATGGAGCATCTTGGTTATTCGCTACTTATTTCAGGCACGTCAGCTACTCTAATCCAGCCCCACTCCCCACCTTACCCACCACAAAGAACAACAAGAGTAGTAACACGTAATTTGATTTATACCTTGTATTTTTTTTTCTTTCCTTACTTAGACCTTGCTAGTAGTAAGCAGTATGTTGACACTCAATATTTATGAGACTTTAGGAAAATCACATCACTTCACTGCAACTCAATTTTTTCCCCTGTAAAATTGGGACAATAAAGTGTGAACTAAATAAAGTTCCCCTGTAAAATTGGGACAATAAAGTATTGAACTTCGAACTTGCAGAAGTTTTGTAGGAATTACATGAATAAATGTATATGAAAATCTATCAGTGCTACAACATCTAAATGATGATTTTAATGAAGGTAACCATTATAAATTTCCCCTGATTTTAGGCCACCTAAAATTCCATGTTCTGCTTAGGCATCAGAAGCAAGAAGATAAAGGTGGTTTGTGGGACTTACAGCATCATCAAAACTGACAATGCTTTTTATTTGGAGCATAGAAGAAACAATTTTTAAGCTCCCTCCAGTGAAAAATTTAATTAACAGTATTTTGACATGGGTCTGAAAGAATTAAATATACTTCTAAAATAAACAAGTTCCTCTGGAAGTTGCCTATTTCATAGCATCTGGCTAAATACACATCATTCATTAGAGTTTCATATGATCTGTCATTATCTTGAATATAACAAAATTATACTGTGAAAGTATTTTATATTTTTTATTTCATGAAAGAAACTTGCCAGATCACCTTAACCAAATACCTCCATTTTACAGATGAGGAATATGGCTTTCAGATTAATCCCACCTAGTTAATGGAAAAATCATACTTTAAATTAAAATATTTCACATCCAGTTCTAATGCCGTTCTCACCAAATCATGCTGCAAATATCCAATAGTAATAAAAGTTGATTCTCTAGAGCAACTGAAATATACCTGAAAAAAAAAAAGTAGTTCAAATTTACATCATTGCTCACACACATTATGTTTTTGCTTGCTCGCAGAATCAGCAATAGAATAATGCACTAAGGAAAAGTAATTATAGCTGGGATCTTTTTCATTCCTTTTTACCTCTTTGTTATGAAAGGATCCACGGGTGCCACTATGCCTCTTTGTTTTTAATTTTTCCATTTGCAAAGTAAAAGAGCAGTATTTAAAACTAAATGTGCTTCATCTTTCTAAAGGATAATGCCACATAAACATAAAAATTATTTTATTATAATAATTTAAAAATTAAATCATCAATATTTAAATTAATTACATTTTCCATGGGCGTAGAATTGCCATCGAAATTCTGATTTTTTTAGGTAATATTCTTCCAAATAAAGAATTTAGGAAGTCAGAAGGTTTAAACAATTAATGAATTTGTAAATTGTGTCTCCTTAGAATTAGCTAGAAATAAAAAACACCATTACAGCAATGGAAATATAAACATTTAATCTATGATAACATCAATAATATGAATAAGTTATTCTCTTTAAAAGTCAGAAAATGGAATAGTCATTTATTAAACTACCTTGAAATTTTATATTTCCCTAGCAAAGTAAAGTGATCAGAGTAACTAAAGACTTATTTACCTATTTCTTTTCCCCCTAATTAGAGGCCTCAGAGAACTAGTCCTGTTTATGCCTTAACTGGAGCTTAGCCCCAGGCGAGAAATGCTCAGAAGATGTTTACCCAAATTAGAGCAGGAGGAGTAGGGTTATGCCTTTATCCCTATATGAAGGAGAACTGGGAGAAGACTAGAAAGACTAGAAAGGTATTCCTTAAATTTGGGCACACAATTTAGGAAAACATACATAGCTTTCTGTAATGGCCACTCTGGAGTAAGAAACATTAGCACTTTGGGAGGAGTAATGCATCTGGATGGTGAGGTATGATTGGGGTTAGTACCAGCTGAATAAGTGATACGTTGCCGGTCACCTACTACTTGCCCCGAAGGCACATTAGAGAAGATAAGAGGAAATCAATTACATTACTGAATGTTAAGAAAACAGTTCATAATAGCATGATTATTGCAATATGTCACACTTATAAGAAGTCTGGTTTGAATGTTATCCTAAAGAGAAACACATATTCCTTACTGTAGTCCTCATACTAGAATGTAAGTTTCCTGTGGACAGGGATGTTCATCTACTTTGTTCATTAATGTATATCAAGCATCTACAACAGTGCATGACATATTTTACATACCTGATATATAACCATTGATTGATAAATACACACTTTAAAACATTTTCAGAAATTGGAAGTATCTGCTTTGATTTCTTGAATTTATTTTTATGTTTCCTCCAACTAAGGATGGTTAGGTCATAGAATTGCATATTCAAAGACATAAAATTTAATTTGACCATTAGAAAACAGATGCGTACTAAGAAAAATATCCTTTATCTTAAAAAATAATAATCTCTGGGCATAAAACCCTGCACCGAGAGAAAGGACAGTCTTTGCCACAGCAGGAGAATGGCTGCTGGCCTCTCATGGGGTCAGCCACTAGAGGACGATGTGGCCACATTTGCTGCCATACCCTTGATAAGGCCAAGAGGCACATTGATAGGAAGGAATAACTGCCAAGTTGCACTTCTCCAGCTTCTAGTCATATTGTTGGTAAATTCCTCTTGCAACTCTTGCTTCCAAAAATGAAAAAAGAAAAACAGCGCAATTATAATAAGTGAATATAAGTATCACAGAAAAATTGTGAAAATGCAAATAGTCTTCATGAGAAATAAAATGTGGCTCAGCAGAAAATGTGCAGCTGTCAGGACACCACGAAAGTGTTGACACTGAAAATATTTGACTCGAGCTATTCCTGCGAACAAGGCTATAAGTTTCTAGCTGGCAATGAAATTGTGAAATGAGTTCAAGGACAAGAGCTGAGTCAAGTAAATGAAATGGCAAGGAACTGGATCCAGAGTAGTTTGCTGTCATACAAAACTAATAAAAAGGGAAGTTCTTTGAGAATTGCATCACCCATAAAAGTGCATTTACTAAAACGTACAACAAAAAAGACATAATCACAACAGCAAATAACCTCTATGTGGATTTTTTAAAATAAGAGATAGAAGGTTCAAACAGCAGCTTTTTTATGATTGACTGCGGGAAACTCAGACCCACTATTATTTCCACAAAGTTACCAATAAAATATAAGAATTTCTAATGTGTTATTACAATAGAAATTTATTTTGCAGAACAATCTTATTTTAATCTAGCAGATTATTGGCTTGGGTTCTGAATTTTGAAAGATAATTCAATTCATATCTTTATTATGCTGAAGAAAGAACTTCTACTCATGTCAAATTTGCATGGATTCTCAGTTAGTTTATAAAAACAGATATTTGTCATTTATTCAAAAAATATGTTAAGGGCCGGCCCGGTGGCGCACTGGATAGTGCGCCGCTTGGGAAGCGTGGCGGCGCTCCCGCCCGAGGGTTCGAATCCCACATACAGACCGGTTCCCGCTCACTGGCTGAGCGAGGCGCAGGAGCGACGCCGAGGGTTGCGATCCCATTGCCGGTCCCCGGTCTGGTATGGGGGCAACACTGAGGGTTGCGATCCGTTGCCGGACACGGAAAAAAGACAAAAAGACAAAAAAAAAAAATGTTAATTCTTACTACATAACAGGCAATATCTGTGTTTGTTAAAAGGCAAAATATAATCTCTACCCTCCTGAAGCTTACAGTCTAGATGGTGGATATAAAAAAGTAAAGGAGCACATTACCTTATAGCAGTAGTGTTCTGATGGGGGAAGTTGAAGTGTTTCACTGAAAGTGGGTAGCAGGGTGCACTAAACTAGCTTTGGGAGGGGAAGACATTTTGGAAGAAGTTACATCTAAGCCAGGTCCTGTTGTTAGGGAGTGACAGAGAAAGGAGGGGAAGCAGACAGAAGCCAGATCAGGAAATTTCTTCTGGGAAAGCATGATCAGTTTAGTTTCCTCCTCTCTAAAATATAATTTGTCGACTAGATTATCTCTGCGGTTCCATTCAACCTAATGTTTTGGGATTCTCTATCCTAATGTCAAGATAAAATTTAATAGGAAAATGGAATTCAACAGCTTTGCTTTATAGACTAATTCACAAGCCTATCTCTTCAAATTACTTAAATTCTCCTTCCCTTAAAATCAGAGCTTTAAAAAAGATTAGAAAGGTTCTAATTGTGGGACTCAAATATTGATATTTTACCAAAACAAATGTATATATACATGTGTTTCCATTTTCTAAAGTTTACTTAAACATAACACGTAATATTTCTGTAGATGTATCTGCAAGTTCTCATTCATTATTATATAAATGTTATATAACATAATTTTTGACTCCTAAGATAATCCACTTATAGCATATGTAAACTTCCAAAGTACAATATTTTTCTGCTAATACCACATTTTTCAACACAAAGCTGCATCACGGTCAGTTGCCACCTTTAAGACCTCTCTCCCAAAGCTCTAGTTTCACAGCTCTAACAGCTTAGAGGCCTCTTTTAGTTGGATGTCATGTCAGTCCTTCATAATTATCAAAGAAAAATTACAAGAAAATTTAATTTTAACATACAGACTGGAAATAAGAACAAAGGAGCACTCACACTATATTCTGAAATTTATTTCTCATGTTTCCACATTTATATGTTTAAAATGATGAATTGTTCTATTAGCACAACTTTCAGCTTTTCCTTTGTTTGGTTCATTTTCAGTTTGAGAGAGCACCTGGTTTGAATAAGGACCTTGAGTTTCGTATATAGGTTGTGTTATTGTTTGGTGTTCCTCTGTATTTAAAATTCATGTTAGAGACAAACTTTTCACAGGCACATTGATGTTTAGTAAGTAAGTTAGTGTAACATTTATATTTAGCCATAGCCAAAAGTTTAATGATTAATTCTAGATATCATAGAGCATAGGTCTCCATTACATAGATTTTGATCAAAGGATATGCCCTGAAACAAATACTACATACAATTAAATCCTAATCAAACATGGTTTTCTTGGATAACACTGGAAGGATAGAGAAACAGACCTCCTTATTCTGGAATAATTTGTTCAAGGTGACCCATGCACCTGCATGTTAGAGTAGCTAATTTAGTGGTTTTCTATAAAGTCTTACCAGGTTCACTTCATTTCCCTTGATGTGGTGGTCTGAGGTTTGCAGGTTCTTGAACATAAGATTTGAGACCATCCTGAGAAAACTGCAATCATTTTTGAAGTGCAAGAGTTTTGATATGCTTCAGTTGCCAAGAAATTTATGAACACCCATATTTTCAGACTTTGTTTTTAGATCAATCTCTATTGTTTGAGGCAAACTAATTTATTTTAACAGAAAAAGATGTTGCATAGTGATCTAAATCATTCAATTATTACTTTGGCTTAAGAATGAATTCCTTCGTGTGGACAAAATATAAATTTTAAGTATAATAAATTTAAGTATTGGCTAGATGTGTTATATAATTGTATTGTAAATTTGAAATAATATGTTTTGATCAAATGTAAACATTAACATTAGCATAAAGCAAGACTCAATTATCTAGCAATGTCAAGTGAAATCTTGTCTTTACTGGGTATTAGCTGTTAAATGCACAGCTTTTTAACTGGAACCCTGCAGACTCAGCTCAAGAATAGTCTCTACCTGGTATGAGTAGTCAGTTGTACCCATACAGTGTCTACAGACTTAAGATGATTCTTTAAAATTTCAAGACTTTGAAATAACAAATATAATTAATTGGAAAGAGCAAAAATAATTCCATAGTAATATCTATATACAGGTTGATTGAAACTATTTAACCACCTTGGGAAGGTGAGAAGGGTTGTTACCCTCCTCTTGATGAAAGAATAGGTAAAACCATTCTGCCATTCGTGACTAAAGGCATATTCTTAATCCTGATCTTTTTTGGTTTAGTCTTATATCTACTCATCCTGTCCCCTTCTTGTATCAAACACTGATCTTTAAGAGCTCCTAAACTCTCTCACGGAGATGGTGATCTTTAAGTATCTGCCAGTGGTGAGCTGGAATCAGCTTGCACTAGCTCACTAGAGCTGATTGTTAAATTTTCAGGAATTTTTGAAGCCAGTTGTTAAAAAGAGATATTATTAAAAATTAAATTATATAAACTTAACAATTAGATAAACTATATTAAAAATTCATATAATTTACATACATTAGGTAAATATAAATATAAAAGGTAATAAATACTAATTCCCAATTAATTTACTATTATCTATTTGTCTTTGCATGTGAATAGTGGAAATTCTATATAATAATATGCTACTGTGTATGTCTTCCCAACTCTGTAATCAATAATGTTGTATTGGTAGCTTGAAATCCCATGGAGAGCATATTTATACCATGGAAATCTGCAAATGCTAGAAATCATGACTCCTCACCTCTTGCACCCCAGAACTGGTTGTTAAACCTTTACCAGAACACCACTGGTACCTGCCCAAAGGGCCTCCTAAGGGAAGATGTTCACCCTTTTTTCTCAGAAATTTCATCTCCATATGACTCCACACCTTTCTTCCCAGACACAGCTGATTGGCCTGAGAGTGAAAAACTAACAAAAGTAGAAAACATCCATAGGCCAGTCCAAGGTAAAGTTTTTTAGAATTTGAACTAAGAAACACAGACTGATAAAATTAGTAGCCAAGTCATGCTCACAGCAAGCAGTATGTTTTTGAACTCTTTGAACTCTTCCTACCTAGGTCTCTAAAGCTGACCTAGTTACCAAACTTCTAAGACCTCATAGTAACACTTTTCTCCGGATTCCATAAGATTTTATCTTTAAAATATGTATTTTGTTTAAGCTAATGTGATTACTATTCTATTCCTTGCCAATTAATATGACTTAGATTTTGAAAAACTGTTTTAAATTCTCTCAGTTTTTGATGATTCCAATATAGGAAAAATCTAGATGTAAGGCAGAATATCTAGGCTCAAGTCCTGATTGTGTAACCCAGAGGAAATTCTTTAACCCAATAGCCACTAAGTTTCCTCATCAGTAAAAATTAAAGGAGTGTATATTTTAGTGGCTTTTAATCCCCAAGATTCTACAGAGGTACTTCAGGCCCCACTATGGGAGTTGAAAAGGAGGCTTGAAGTAGAAAGGGTCCAGATCCCCTTCCCGTCTCAACTAGAGACACTCTGCTGTTATCTACTTTGTATTTTGGAGCTTCATATAACATTCTTTTGACAAACAGTTTCCACTAAACACTCCCCATCCTATACCCACCCCACAAAATTTAAGGTTAAAACATTTGCAGACTAAGCTATTGTTCTAAATTCTTTAGTCTTCTATAATTTTACAGGGTAAATATTATATAAACATTATGTTTATGTTTATAACAAAATGTTCACATGCATATTACAAAAACATTTAAACAATTTTTCAGTTTTTCTCTTTCTGCTGTTATTTGCACCATCTTCTCATACTGTAGAGTTTTAAAGAAATCATGTGGTCCTACAAGTCAACTCAATCCCAATCTCATAGCTCACTCTTAGCAGACACACTCAGTCACTTTTTCTGTGAATTCTGGGCCTAGCTTGATAATTTTGCTTACCACAGTGTTCCAGGCAACCAATACCAATCAAATGGAGTTGGCAAGAGATGAAACCTGCTTGCCATCCTGATAAGCTTCTGTATGTATGTACACGGGCTTACCTTATGCTATTTTTGATGTCTCTAATGGTTCCCTCTTTATGCTGAGCTTTCCATCTGTTCTGAAGGTTGTACTTCTGTTTGGTTATCAGCCCTTAAAGCAATTTCCCATCCAACAACTGATATTCTGGGGTTAGAGCCAGAGACAAGGGTATATACTGGTTGCACTAGGCCTTACAACCAGATACCTATTGGGTCTGTCCATATGGATATTTCACAGGAGAAAGTGCTACAAGTCAAAGATAAAACGCTAGGCATTTCCTTAAAATACCATGCTCCTTTTGGTCTTTCCTTAGTAAATAAGGAAAATAGCTAATAAATATGTTCTTAGGAGTATTCAGGTACTAAAAGATGTTTAAGTTACTCCTTGGTTAAATCTCTTTAGGCTATATCAAGATTATCAAACTTTCCCTTTAGTTTCCAACTCTTCAATGAATTTTATTACTTTTATATACCTTCCTTCTAAGTTGTATAGTTCATAACTGAGCAAAGCCCTCTAATACATAACACATTAGTATGAGCATTAGAAAGATTTATTTATTTATTTATTTTATACAAACTTGTTATTGAAGTGTAAGATACAAAAAGGGTATGCAAATCATTAAGTAGACAGCTCTACGAATTTTCAGAGTGAGTACATTGTGTAATTGGCACCCAGATGAAGACACAGAACATGCACAGAACTCCAGAAGTCTCCTTTACCCCTTTCCAGTCACTACTGTCTACCCAGGGTAACCACTATCCTGATTTCTAACATGTTAAGTATACATATTTTGTGTGTATATATGTATACATATATATAGTTGTCATTTTTGAACTCTATAAATAGAATAATACAGTTGGTTCTTTTGTGTCTGTCTTCTTTGACCTCAACTTTATGCTATGATTTCATCCCTATGATTACATGTAGTTACAATTCAGTAATTTTCATTGCTTTATAGCATTCAATTGTGTGAATATACCACATTTTTAAAAAGTCTAGGCCACTGTTCATGTACATATGAATAGTTTCTAGTTTTTTGTCAGTTACTAATCATGCTGCTATGAATATTCCTCTATACAAGTTATGTCTTTTGGTGGATATAAATACTAGTTTCTGTTGAGTATTTCATCCAGGAGTGAAACTGATGGGCCATAGGATATGCATATGTTCAAATCTAGGAGATACTGCCAACAGTTTTAGAAAGATCATATTATTTATTTTGCTACTTTAGTGTCATGCTTGTGCAATGGAGGATCATTTTGTTACTCTAAGGCATTATTCATCAGAAGACATCCTTCAACGGGTATAGAAGCTTTAATAACTATCAAACATGAAAACAGGATATAGCAATTGAGAAAGAGCTCACTTGTTTTCAGTCATGAGGCTTTGCTGGTAGCGAGTCTGAGCTGCTATTCCTTGTTTCCCAAATACATAGGATAATAAGTCCCTGTCACCAAATAGACGACAAAGACACAAAGGTTTGGGGGACCTAAACAATAGCAATTGAACAGTGAGACTGTCAGCAAAGACCCTGAAAATTATATAAAATAAACTGGATAGATGTAATAGTAAAAGTGAGAGTGTTACTGGTTAAATATGTATAACTGACAGCTCGGTTGCTGTCACCAGTGATATATGAAAGACCAAAAAGGGACATGTCAAGGTCAAGGGTTCTGATCCCTGTATCGGCCAGCCACAAAAAAAAAAAAAAAAAAAAGGGATCACGAGGGGGAGGGGTTTTCTCCCCCTTTTGGCCGCCCCCAAAAAAAAAAAAAAAAAAAAGGGATCACGAGGGGGAGGGGTTTTCTCCCCCTTTTGGCCGCCCCCAAAAAAAAAAAAAAAAAAAAGGGATCACGAGGGGGAGGGGTTTTCTCCCCCTTTTGGCCGCCCCCAAAAAAAAAAAAAAAAAAAAAGGAGATGTGGACAGTCAAGCCACTGAACTTTGGCCACAGATCATGCTGGAATTCCTCTGAGGACCAAAAGAACAGAGCTTCTGGTGGAAGCCACAACAGGCTTTAAGTTCTAGTCCAACAGGACCCTGCAAATAATATGTAAGAGGATAGCCTCCGTAATAGAATCTCAAAAGCACACAATGGGTTCCTGAACCAACCTTCTCCATGATCACATTCTGTCTCCGATCCCTCCTTGCCATCCCCTTGCCTTCCCCTTTTGCTCTCCCATTTGTGTTGACTGATTTTCCAAGTGTGCTGCATGTATCAGCTTCACTAGTGTCTGACAAGCCACTGTATTTCCTTGTCTCCTGATTTGCCTTCCTATCTTGGCCTCCACCCCCCTCCACAAGAATAATAAATTCCCTTTATTTAATAAACATTACTGAGGTCCTACTATGTGCCAGGAGCTGGGCTAGATGCATGCTCTGGCTTCATGCTGCTTAGACACAGCTTAGCTTTGGCTAAAGGAAAAGAGTGGGGTGCAAATCATCACCTTTGGGAGTGGGAGCTAGTCAAAATAGAAAACAGACACTTGGTGCCATGGGTAACTCGGTTTCCTACGGAATTGAGCTCCAGACTCCTGATGGTTAGCACTCTGAAGACAAAAGACCAAGAAAGGGTTGTGACCCCACAGAACACACCTTCCCTACCACTTACTCCTTTGATTTTGCCAATTATCCCCTAAGGAAGACAGCACCGAAGGTGGGGGCAATGTTTATAACAACTTTCCCAAGAGAGAAGGAGATTGCTGCAGGCTTGCCTTTTGGCTGGTTGACTCCTTCTGTCGGAATTGAATGGACATGGGAGTGGGGGATTCATGTGCCCTGATGTAGGGTCTCAGATGTAACTGCTCCTCTTTTAACTAGTCAAGATTCTAGAGCTCAGAGTGAGCAAAATAAGGCAAGCAGCATATTTTAATAGAAGTTGTGTTGAACAAGACATTTCTGCCTATTACACTTAAATTTTACATTTTCAAAATTTAAAAGTCACTAATTTATTTGCAATTTAAAAAACAGTAAAAGCTTAAAATAATTAGTTCAGGAGATGGAATTTTAAGTTGAAAGAATAAAGCAATCATAGGCCAATTGTAGATTTTGAGAAGACAAATGACAAATGAAAGTGCCATGAAGTATCTATACTTGGCTTGCTGATATGCATGGAGCATTCTGCTTAATTAGAACCATGGGTTCAGAAGACGATCACCTATTCAACCCCATTGTGGCCTCAAAAGCATGTAATTAAGGTGTAGCAAAACCAAGACTACACTCCCGATTTCTTGAGTTCTAATTTGATGCCTATACACAGATATATACTTTCCTGGAAAACCCTTTTTGTCTTACTCCCTGCTGTTTCAAAATTTTCTTAATGTTTCAGAACATTTGTTTTTACTTAGACTGTAGTGAACATAAGTGAATATTTCTTAGAAGGTGTGGGATCTCACGGTGGAGGAGGGGCTTTTTTGGATATTATCAATGCTCAATAGAATTGACATAAATTGGACTGACTCTATATTGATCCAACAATATTATCTAAAACTTCAAAAATGGTTCTAAATTTCTAACATTATGTTTTCTTATAATTTTTTCTCTGAGAATTAAACATCCACGTACAAACGAATTTAGTTATTTTTTTGTAGCTATAGTTACAAAGTCTCAAGCATGGGGAGAAAACTATTATTAAGGAAATTTGGCTTTTAGAGGGAAGATACTGTGCAAAGTTATAATTAGAATAAATTTATTCATAGAGAGACATTTTATCCATAGCTCTCTGGGTACTCTACAAACCTACACCCAGCACCTCTCTTAGACAAATTACTTGCAAGAGCTGCATCGAATTTACTAAAACTAGAGAGAAATTAGGTAGAATTAAATTAGAAATATAGATGTAGGTATCTATATACGTGTGCGTGTGTGTGTACTTAAGGTCATCTTAGATGGAGAATTTCTCTGTCATTTTCCTCATCTGTAATATGATGTTATTGTATTACCTTCCTAATTCTCTTTAGAGCTACTCAGTTTTTTACATGCAACTAATAAAAATTCATCAGTCTGTCCAAGAAGTCTGGCATTGGGCCATGTTGGAAATGTATGAGAAAATCAGGAAATTGTATTCAGTTCAAAGTAAACAATGTCAAAATAAATGCTTTGGGAAAACTAAAATTTTCCAGAATTCAGAGGAGGCAGAAATTGAAGGAAACTTGGTGATAAAGCAAGGAGCTACCACTGAACCTTCCTTACGGCACTGATGACATAAAACCAACAGGGTGAAAGTGAAAAAACAAACAAACACAGAGATGGCATCCTAAAATAGACACGTTGTGCTCATATGTTATAGATTTTTCTTTTTACCACTTTCAGCAGCTGTGAGAAAGCAAAATTCCATTAACCTGTATTATACCAAATGGAACGTGGTGTATCTGACAGGCTAACTACAGGCAAGAGGCTAATGAAGAACAGACATAGCACAATCTGGGCCAGAAAAACTCATTCTGGTTGCCTCTGAAAGCATAAACATTGCCAGAATCTACTAATCTTAGTCAAAACATTCTTTGACTTAATTCGTAACCTTTATAATTTGAACCAAATTTCCATGCCTCATTTTCGTTGTGCATGTGAAGACACAACTGCAAGTTATCCACGACCTTGTGTCAGAAGAGCAGGGCTCCGTTAGGGGAGGTGACAACGCTCCGAGACCCACCCCCGCAGAGCAGAGGCGAGGGGCCCACCGAGCGCAGGAGCGCGGGGACACTCCGCACACCCCGAGGGCCCCTCGAGGCTCCGCTGACCGGGCTGTGCCCTGCGGTGTCGCGTTCTCGCGCAGCCAGGTGTCGCCGGGAGCCCACACGGTTATTTATGACTGCGCGGTCGGGCTGGGGGGCCACGGGGCCAGGAGCAGCTGGGACCCGCCGCTTCTTCCACGCCCTCCCACGGCCGAGCCCCCCGAGTCCCTCGCTGCAGCCCGCCCTCAGGGTCCCGGGGCCGCGCGATCGCAGGGGTCGCTCTGGAACAGCAGCGAAGCTCGCCGCACCGACTTCTCGCGAGGTTTCGCCGCCCCCCGCCCTCTCCCAGCTCCCCAGCGGGCAGCTCCCGCTATGGCTGCGCTGCGGAGGCTCCTGTGGCCGCCGCTTCGGCTGCAGCCTCCGCTGCCCCCTCACCAGCCCTTTCTTGGGCCCTGGGGGCGGCCTGCTGGGACCACCCTAGGCCCTCCGGGCCGGCCCTTCTCCTGCCGGGAGGATGAGGAGGGGGCCGTGGCTGAGGCGGCGTGGAGGCGGCGGCGGCGCTGGGGAGAGCTGAGCATCGCGGCGGCGGCCGGCGGGGGTCTCGTCGGCCTCGTGTGCTACCAGCTCTATGGGGACCCCAGGGCCGACTCCGCACGGGCGCCCGGCAGCGAGGCCGCAGAGCCCGAGGACCCGTCCCGCGGCCGGGGGCTGCTCCCCATCCCGGTCGCGGCTGCCAAGGAGACGGTATGTGCGTGAGCGCGTGCGCGCGCCCGGGCCGGCCAGCAGGTGACCCCGGAGGCCTGGGCTGCCAGGTGTCTCACCTGCGCGTGGGGAGGGAAGGTGTGACGGCCGTATAGGGTGCGCCTGAGACTGCGGGCCACCGTGACACCGGACGTTGGAGGTTGCGGAAACAACGTGAGCTCTGTGGCCGCGATGGGGAACCTCCTGTAAGCCAAACTGAGACCTTTTAGGTCAGGCAGCCTGGGTTCATTCATCCAGGTGTTGGGAAGACGTAGGTGATGCTGTCATTGATGCATCAGGACCTTAAAGGTTGCTACAGCTACCGTCTATCAACCAGCCCCCCACACATAACCCCAGAATGACTCAGAAATGAAGGACATGACAGGCAGAAGGTGGAGGGCTGCGTGTGTGAGCCTGAACCCCCAGACTGGAGGTCCAGTTCAGTAGGATGAGTTTTGAAGCAGTGGTCTGAGGTCTCAAAAGTCGCTATATTATGTATTAGTCAGGTTGCTGTTGCTTGTAACAGAGTACCTGAAACTGGGTAATTTATAAAGAAATGAAATGTATTTCTTAGAGTTTTGGAGGCTGGGATGTCCAAGGTCCACGGGGTGTATCTGGTGAGGGTCTTTTTGGTGGAGACTATACAGGGTCCCGTGGTGATGCAGCACATCAGATGGCGAGGAGGAGAAATATAGTGGTTAATGTGCTCACTTGCTCTTCTTATAAAATCACCAGTCCACACCCAGGATAACGCATAAAACCATTAACCTATTAGTCCAAGAATGGATTAATCCATTCATGAGAGCATAGTCCTCAGGATCCAATAACCGCTGAAAGGCCCCACATTTCAACACTGCCACACTGGGAATCAAATCCCCACATGAGCTTTGGAGGCGACGACATTCAACCCATATCAATTAGTGTATTTCCGTACACTAATTTATTAGCCTCAGGAGAGGAAATGCTAAACCTGTGTAGCCTCCTTATCATAGGTCAGAAGGAATGAAGATGTTACCAGATTGGAAAAGAAAAAATGTATATTCTAAAAAAGTATGTTTCTCCACCCTGCCCCCAAGTAAAGCCAGAATCCCTTAAGTAGGTACAGTAAATCAGAAGATGCATGGGACAGCAAAGGTAGAAAACTGTGAATGAATCTAACTCCTACAGAGGAACATCACATGAAAATGTTCGTCTCATTACGTAGTTGATAATAAAAATAAAGAATGTAAAGCAATGATGAGTGTATAAAAAGATGAGTGTAAGGTAAGAGTGAGTAAGGTCATGGTGTTTTTCTTCACAGAATTATATTTAATGAATAGTCCTGTAAATGACTAGGAACATTCATTGTTTAGTGAAATTTTCTTTGCAAGACTAGAAGAGTGTGAAAGGTTTAGATGAAAATAGCTTAGAAAAGAGGCAGCTATGCTTTTGTTAACTTTATATAACCTTTATTCTGTGCCTAAAAACATAGTAGTGATCCCATGTAAGTGCTTCAGTTCTTTCGTAGAGGTTGTTGAAGCATTTAGGTTAGGGAATCTCCTTTTGAATCTTCTAGCAGCAAATCACAAGCACACAACTAAAGTACTTTTATACAAGGAATCCATAAAATACTAGCAAATACTCTCAATCTTTACCCCCGCCCCGCACCCCCCCCCCCCACACACACACTGCGTGTGCACATGCACTTGTACACTTTGTGGCTTAGGAAGTAGAATGGCATTAATCTCGTGTCCTAATTGACCAAGTTGTAACTTTTAATTAACCGTAGTTGATCTGAGAACAGGTTAATAAGGTAGAGAATATTCAAATGGTGTTTTCTCCTTTTTTAAAACTAATTTTACTTTTAAAGTTGAGAGACAGTATCATGCAGTTTTTAAAAGACCACACTCAAAGTTAGAATCTGGCTCCACCACTTACTAGTTGTGTTATGTTGGACAAATTACTTAGCCTCTCAATGCCTGTTTCCTCATCTCTAAATGAGGTCAATAGTTTCACTGGGTTTTATGAGAGTAAAATGAGTTATATTTAAAATAGAATGGTACTTCTGGGTAGTGAGCATTCAATAAATTTATTTTTTTACTTTATTCATTTATTTACTTACTTATTATTGCTTAGTATTTATGAAAATTCCTGTGCATTGTTTTAGAAGTCAAGTGATACTAAGGTCCTGTGTCTTAACCTTCCCAAGTCTCTAGTCTTACATTCTGACCGTCATGCCTTTTGTACCTCTTTTTTTCCCTGTCTGAAAACTTTCATGATCTTCTCTTTATCCCTTGTGTGGAATTTTCACAGTAACAAGTTTTGCTGTGGGCATTTTTTCATTGATCGTGCTAGGTGCTAAAGGGCCCTTTCAATATGGAAATTCATGTCTAAAGGTTCTGTGATTTTCTTGTATTATTGCTTTGACAATTTCCTCTTCATTTTTCCTGTTCTCTTCTTCTGGAACCGCTATTACCTTTGAACTTAAACCTCCTGACAAATCCTAATTTAATTCTAGTCTTTCTTATATTCCAGTTTTTTAAATCTTTTGTTTTTATGGAAGAAATCCTTGATTTTATCTTCTAGCCTTCCTACTGATTTTTATTTCAGCCATCCTAGTTTTTTAATTCAAAGAACTATTTTGTGTTCTCTGATGTTCATGTGTTAAAGCATTCTATTTTGTTTAATAGCTTCTATATTTTCTCTTTTTACTATAAGGACATAAATTATTGTTTAGTTGTGACTTCTGCTCCGTGCATTGCTTTGTTTCTTCCTTTTTGATTTTCTTTTTTTTTTTTTTCTTTTTTTTTTATTTTTATTTTTATTTATTTTTTTTTTTTTTGTCTTTTGTCTTTTTCCGTGTCCGGCAACGGATCGCAACCCTCAGTGTTGCCCCCGCACCGGACTGGGGACCGGCAACGGGATCGCAACCCTCGGGGTCGCTCCCGCGCCTCGCTCAGCCAGTGAGCGGGAACCGGTCCGTATGTGGGATCCGAACCCTCGGGCGGGAGCGCCGCCACGCTTCCCAAGCAGCGCACTTATCCAGTGCGCCACCGGGCCGGCCCTTCCTTTTTGATTTTCTAAGCTCTCACTTTCAGTTAGGAGATTTTCCACACTTATCTGTGGTTGTTGCCTGTCTATTATTTGAGAATCACTCAGAAGGTCTTTGTACACGAACATGACTTTTCATTTGATGATACAGGCTTTTCATTAGAGCAGCATTCAAATGTCGATATTTTATAGCTCTTTTTCTCTGGTGCCATTGAACTTCTTCAAAGACTAGGAGAGGTGGGAGGGGCAGTAATCTTCTGGGTGCAACCACGTGTGCACATATGCATAAAAGCATATGTGTTGGGGGAGTATCTCCTGATATACTTACATACTGTTTTCTATCTAATCCTCTGTTTTCAGCCCCATCACTTACTCTGCCTCCATAGCTCCTCGTGAACATTCCCAGGGCCTTGTCATTTCTGGAATTCTATACAGCAAATAGCTTACTTCCAGTTCGTTTTCTCCCCTGAGTCAATTGTCACTCCTCCGTCTCTTCAATTTTTTTTTTTTGTCTTTTGTCTTTTTCCGTGTCCGGCAACGGATCGCAACCCTCAGTGTTGCCCCCG